>NC_080717.1:2875000-2882500 GCF_019097595.1 Hemibagrus wyckioides | reverse complement strand
TCTCTGTGTTTTCAGTCTCCTGAAGGTTATGAGTTCCTGGTCTGCGTGTCTGTGTCTCTGTGTTTTCAGTCTCCTGAAGGTTATGAGTTTCTGGTCTGTGTCTCTGTGTTTTCAGTCTCCTGAAGGTTATGAGTTCCTGGTCTGTGTCTCTGTGTCTTCAGTCTCCTGAAGGTTATGAGTTCCTGGTCTGTGTCTCTGTGTCTTCAGTCTCCTGAAGGTTATGAGTTTCTGGTCTGTGTCTCTGTGTTTTCAGTCTCCTGAAGGTTATGAGTTTCTGGTCTGTGTCTCTGTGCTTCAGTCTCCTGAAGGTTATGAGTTTCTGGTCTGTGTCTCTGTGCTTCAGTCTCCTGAAGGTTATGAGTTTCTGGTCTGTGTCTCTGTGTCTTCAGTCTCCTTAAGGTTATGAGTTTCTGGTCTGTGTCTCTGTGTCTTCAGTCTCCTTAAGGTTATGAGTTTCTGGTCTGTGTTTCTGTGCTTCAGTCTCCTGAAGGTTATGAGTTTCTGGTCTGTGTCTCTGTGCTTCAGTCTCCTGAAGGTTATGAGTTTCTGGTCTGTGTCTCTGTGTCTTCAGTCTCCTGAAGGTTATGAGTTTCTGGTCTGTGTCTCTGTGCTTCAGTCTCCTGAAGGTTATGAGTTTCTGGTCTGTGTCTCTGTGCTTCAGTCTCCTGAAGGTTATGAGTTTCTGGTCTGTTTCTCTGTGTCTTCAGTCTCCTGAAGGTTATGAGTTTCTGGTCTGTGTCTCTGTGTCTTCAGTCTCCTGAAGGTTATGAGTTTCTGGTCTGTGTCTCTGTGCTTCAGTCTCCTGAAGGTTATGAGTTTCTGGTCTGTGTCTCTGTGCTTCAGTCTCCTTAAGGTTATGAGTTTCTGGTCTGTGTCTCTGTGCTTCAGTCTCCTGAAGGTTACGAGTTTCTGGTCTGTGTCTCTGTGCTTCAGTCTCCTGAAGGTTATGAGCTCTACATGTATCTACAACAGAAGGTACAAAGCTGTAACAGAGCCTCGACCTGAACCTCATCTGTCTCTGCTTCAGGTTTAACACACACCCCTGAGGAGCTCAGTGTTGAACATAAACACACCACTGGGGAATAAAACAACCTTCAGCGTGGTAATGACTGTAGTTTAGGTGTTTAAAGAGGACGAGTACGCCATTGTTGGCTCAGTTTCCTCTCCAAATTAACAAACTTTTACTTTAATTAGCGAGTGTGTGTTTAATGACGGGGCGGAGGCGGGTGATCTAATCACCAACCGCAGCTTTATCTGTCTTAACAAGCAGGAATCATCACACCGATGTACTGAAGGAGTGTATTCTAATGACCTAACACACACACACACACACACACACACACTACACTTTTGTCAGTATGATGAAAATAAAATTCTCTGGAACTGGAGCTTGTGATTTGTTTGAAAGCTTCACATGATGGACAAGCAGAAAGAGAACAGAAAAAAATGTACAATCAGTGACTTTGCGGCGTCTTTGTGACGGACTTGGTTCTCGCCATCTGTCACGGAATCACAGAATCTGTCGTCCAATCAGCACGCTGCGTCTTGGCTCCTGATTGACGGGTTACATTTCCGATTCGGAAAAAAAAATTGCCTCATGGTAATGACTCTGACTTTGGACTTTCTGGAACACAAACTTTACTTTTTATTTATTTATTTATTTATTTATTTATTTATTTATTTATTTATTTATTTATTTATTTATTTAACCCCTTCTGTCCTTAAAACTGCTTCATTTTAACATTAATGTGATCTTTTCTACAGTAACAGCTCACTACAGAGCTTCATATGAAAAGAACCAAATAAAGAAAGAAAGAAAGAAAGACAGACAGACAGACAGACAAACATAGATAGACAGATAAACATAAAGACAGACAAAGAAAGAAAGAAAGAAAGAAAGAAAGACAGACAAAGAAAGAAAGAAAGAAAGAAAGAAAGACAGACAGACAGACAGACATAAAGACAGACAAAGAAAGAAAGAAAGAAAGAAAGAAAGAAAGAAAGAAAGAAAGAAAGAAAGGCAGACAGACATAGACAGACAAAGAAAGAAAGAAAGACAGAAAGATAGACAAACATAAAGAAAGAAAGAAAGAAAGAAAGAAAGAAAGAAAGAAAGAAAGAAAGACAGTCGTTTCAACAAGAACTTTTAAGCTATTAAACTATTTGAGAGAATTAAATCCGCTCCTAAGAGAAGAACAGAAACGACGAGAGACAAAGAAAAATAATTAAAAGAAAATAAAAGCAGAAAAAATAAATAAATAAAGTAGAAAATAGAAAGGAAAAAAATATGTTTCAAGCAAAATGTGGCACTAGAACCACAAATGCTCTGGAGAAAACAAAAAGAATGACCTTTACTGCGCAGGAAATGCCTGCATTAACCTCGAACCCCTGCCCAACCTTTAGCTCCATTTTGTTTCTTCTTTTTTTTGTTTAATAGCAATGACATGAACAGTTACACTGAAGCAAATTAAACATCCCTTTCAAGGATTTAAATCATTATCGCCATGGAAACTGCAGCTTGTGGGATATGTAGAAGTTAAAGTGTGTGTGTGTGTGTGTGTGTGTGTAGAAGTTGAGAGACGGCCATTATGAGCACTCCATCACTCTTCCTAACCTACTTAACAGCTGGACCTTGGAAATGACAAGCGCACACACACACACACACACACACACACATGCACACACACACACACACCTCCCAGCCCTATCCAGTGGGACTCAGGTGTGCACTTCGATGGAGGGAAATGAGGGTTTTGTATCTGCATTGAAAATCGTAATTTAGGATCTCTGAGAAATAATTGGCCAGTGCGGCGCTCCGACTCGGATTTATTTTTTCCCCATGATAATAAGCCTCACTTATTTTTTTTCTCTTCCATTTAATTTTAATTCTTAAAAATAAATGAAATCCGTGTTTGAAGTTAATGTGCTGCTTTGTTTCAGGGTCGTGTTACATTTACTCCAGCTTTCACACCAACTCTACCATTCTAATTAACTCCAGCTAGGGAGAGGAGGAATTAACCTGAGATAGAATTCTTTCTTTCTTTCTTTCTTTCTTTCTTTCTTTCTTTCTTTCTTTCTTTCTTTCTTTCTTTCTTTCTTTCTTTCTTTCTTTCTTTCTTTCTTTCTTTCTTTCTTTCTTTCTTTTGTTTCAAGACACAATGGTTTGGTATATATATATTTTTCTTCTTCTCTTAAAAATAAATTTATATTCATATAAAGTTCCAGTTGTCCTTAATAAATAAAATAAATAAATATTTAGTATCTAGCAAGAAGAATATAATAAATAAATGTTTTTTTTAATATAATAGAATTAATTTTATGAAACACCACCACTGTTGACTCCCAGCAGCACTTGAAGTGTCTCCAGGTTTATAACAGATTTACTCACAACATGCCCAGTGAACTTTATTGAACTTTCCAGAATGTAACAAACCTTAAACACTGATGTACATCTATTAGAAATTGATGGTAGTCCACACCTATTTTCAAATATGCAAACAGAACACTCTGTATGAACGAGCCTGACTCTGATTGGTCAGAATCTATCGTCCAGTCAGAGAGCTCTCTTTAAAACACATGATTACTTTGATTTCAGCGTCTCTCTATCCGATCCGATCCGATCTGATGTTCCCTAGCAGCTGTCAGCTGGCCCTTCAGATAATTCCCAGCCAGAATTATTCATCTTTATTTATTTATTTGTTGCTGTTAATAATGCTACTGGCTAAACGAGAGGCCGTAATTACAGGCTGAGGTACCAGCGTTTATTACACATTTCCAAAAGATGAGTGCTCAAAACGTCCAAACACAGATCCCTCGTTCTCTGATTACAGGGTTAAACATCGGAGAGAGCTGACCTGCATTAGATTATTTCACTGAAACCAAAAAAAACCCCTCTAGGAAATGGGATTAGCGATGTTTTACTGGTCATATGAAGGATGTTGCTTATTAGCACAGATCATCAGATTTCCTGTGTTGGAAAGCAGATGGACATGGGACTTTCTTTCCCCTCCGCTGTGGTTCTCAGTCTCTCAGAGCAGGTCAGGAGACTCAGATAAGCTAATAAAGCTGGAAGAATGACTCAGAGGACATCCACAGAGGCTTTTTGTGTAGGACTGTGAAGGATATGATCGGCTCGGGTTCAGGAAAAAGACACACCAGTGCGTGTGTGTGTGTTATGAACTTGGACCTCTCGTTACATTGCTGTTTCCATCTATAGAAAAACAATGAAGCAATCACTTTAGAATTATAAGTAAGGAGAGGTGGAGCGTAATAAAGCAGATATCTAATATTTCTGATTAAATTTATTTATTTATTTATTTATTTATTTATTTATTTATTTAATTTTTATTAAATTTTTATTAAATTTTTATTAAATTTTTGTTAGTTTTTTTTAATTAAAAAATATTTTTATATTAATATATGTTTTATTAAAGTTTTTTTGTTTTCATCATCAGACTTCCTACATTTTAAAAGTTTTAAATCTCCAAATCTTCTTTTCAGAATCTTTTAAAATTTCTTTATTTTTTATTCTTTAAGAGCACCATAAACCAAATATCAGTTTATTCATCTATTTTAACTCATTTTAACCTTCACATTTACTTAGTTAGCAAAATTAGGAAAAAAATTCTGCCCAAGCGATCTGTTTTAAGCTTGAATTAAATCTTTCACTTGAATAAAATAAATAAACTAGAATAAATTCGACTATATTCAAGAAAATCTCACTTACTAAAACATATTTTTGTTTCCAGTTTATGATAAATTTTCAGGGCAGAAAATAACAGCTAGCAAGACTTCTTTGAATGTACAAAGAGTGTGCAAAGTTTTGGCACCCCCTGGACAAATCTTGTTTTAGTGATGGTGATATATATATATATATATATATATATATATATATATGTATATATATATATATATATATATATATATATATATATATATATATATATATATATATATATATATATATAAAATTAAATTAATAAAAATAATTTAAAAAATGTTATTATACAGCTACTTAATATTATAAGATTAGAGCTTGTGCTTAAGTTTGGACACCCATCCAATTTTCACTAAAAGTCTCAGAACTTAATTAAGTCATTAGACCTAAATGGACTCATTAGCCCTCATTACGAATAACAAATCGAGAGCAGAATAAATTCGGTGACTCTTCAAACCTTAACGCTCGACTGTGGGCTCCTCTATGCAGCTGACTGCGGATCTGAAAATGAAGCTAATTAATGCCTGCAAAGCAGATGAAGGCTATAAAAAGATATCAAAGCTCTTCACTTGTCACAGCCATTTCCACTGGCCGGAATGCCAATTAAAGGGGAAATGTGGAAGATTGACTCCTAAAATGGGACGGTGATCCAAAAACATACCTGAATATTTACCTCAGAGCTCGGAGAATTCCTCAGAGTGTCTTTGGATATTCATTAAATTGGAATAGAAAGCCTACTAATTTATTTATATTAAATTAAATAAAAATATCTCTGAATCTTATAATGATAAATAATTAAATATATACATATTTTTTTTTAAATAATATATATATTTAATAATAGCAAATAGCGGTTAACATTTGGTATTTTTTAATATTTCATGGATTTTGTTAATAACTAACTAACTAAATAAATAAATAAATAAATAAACATTAATTATCTATCAAGTATCAAGAAGAATATAATATATAAAAATTTTAAAAAATAAAATTAATTTTATGAAACTCCACCATTTTTGACTCACAGCAGCACTTTGAGTATCTTCAGTTTACTGAACTTTCTAGAATGTAACAAACCTTAAAAACTGAAATACATCTATTAAAAATTTATGATATTCCACACCCATTTCCAAATATGGAAACAGATTAATTTTTTAGCACTGTATAATAATGCCATTGTTTCTGCGTCATCATTTATTTATTATCACCTGTACCTGTATATCATATAAAAATCATGTATTTCTTAAAATAGAATTAGCTTTTATATTTATTTCTTTGCTGCATGGGACACTCCGTAGTGACAAGCCTGACTCTGATTGGTCAGAATCTCTTTTACTAATTAATACATTTTTTAAAATGTGTAAAACCAAAATCTGTAAAACACATGACTACTTTGATTTCAGTGTCTCTTCTACGATCTGATCCAATCTGATCCGATCCAACCTCACATTCCCTAGCAGCTTTCAGCTGGCCCTTTAGAGAATTCAGAGCCACAATTATCCATCTTTGTTTTTTTGTGTTTTTACTATCTATCATCCAATCAGAGAGCTCACTTTTATTTATTTATTTATTTTTCAAATGTATAAAACCAAAATCTGTTAAACACATGGTTACTTTGATTTCAGTGTTTCTTTCACGATCTGATCCGATCCGACGTGTCCTAGCTGTTAACTGGCCCTTCAGATAATTCTGAGCCAGAATTATTCATTTCATTTTTTATTATTCAGAATTATTTATTTATTTATTTATTTATTTATTTATTTAGCACCTATCATCCAATCAGAGATGTAAAGAGAGAGAGAGAGAGAGAGACAGAGAGAGTTTATAACCGCTGGTGTATTGTACATGCTTCTTCATAGGCAATTAGTGTTTAGCATTTAACGGTCTCTTCTTTATTAGACCACCAGGGCACAGGAAGTACCCAGTGCTAATAATAATAATGTGTCATGAGTGAGAAGTCCCTCTCTGTCTCCAGCGCTCTGTCACAGTCCACAGCTCGTCCTTGAAGAGCGTCTTCTGGAAACCATCTGACAATGAGAGATGAGGAAAACACACATCTACGCCATAAACAAACACGCTCCGAAGACTCATTTTCACATCTGTCAGAGTGAGGGCTAATTGGCCATGAAACACTTTACCTCTCCACAACAGAAATAAAACACTGGCCGCCGGTGGGGACGAAACATGGCCTCCGTCTCGCCGCTCTGGAGCTGGGGAGAGCTGCTGAGGGGATCGCTGTCAGAAATAAGAGGAGCGAGGACGCAGGAATTTTACCCCTGAGCATGCTACTGTTGATAGGACACACATACACACACACACACACACACACATGGAGCTGGTGTAAATCCTTCATAATCCTGTTCACTGTAATAACAAAATAATTAAAAAATATAGAGTAGATTAACATAAAAAAATAAATTGCAACGAGTCATAAATGAGTTTTGTTTTTAGTGTCATAAATTATTAATAAGGACACACACACACAATTTTTTGAAAAATTATTATTATTATTATTATTATTATTATTATTATTATTATTATTATTATTATTATTATAACACATACAAATTTAATTAAATAACAATATTAAATATTAAATATAATAATAAAATAATTATAATTTTATACTGTAAATATTTTTGAAAATAATAATAATAGTTTTTTATAATTATTATTATTCATCTCTTTTTTATTTTATTCTATTTTTGATTATTGTACTGAAAATAAATATGATTTAAATAATTAAATTAACCCAAAATAAAAAAACAACATACAGAATAATT
>NC_080717.1:2842500-2870000 GCF_019097595.1 Hemibagrus wyckioides | reverse complement strand
CACACACACACACACACACACACACACACAGAGTAAACTCTACTATAGACTCTAACACACACACACACACACACACACAGAGTAAACTCTACTATAGACTCTAACACACACACACACACAGAGTAAACTCTACTATAGACTCTAACACACACACACACACAGAGTAAACTCTACTATAGACTCTAACACACACACACACATACAGAGTAAACTCTACTATAGACTCTAACACACACACACACACACAGAGTAAACTCTACTATAGACTCTAACACACACACACACACACAGAGTAAACTCTACTATAGACTCTAACACACACACACACACACACACACACACACACACACACAGAGAGTAAACTCTACTATAGACTCTAACACACACACACACACACACATACAGAGTAAACTCTACTATAGACTCTAACACACACACACACACACACACACACAGAGTAAACTCTACTATAGACTCTAACACACACACACACACACACAGAGTAAACTCTACTATAGACTCTAACACACACACACACACACACATACAGAGTAAACTCTACTATAGACTCTAACACACACACACACACACACACACAGAGTAAACTCTACTATAGACTCTAACACACACACACACACACACACACAGAGTAAACTCTACTATAGACTCTAACACACACACACACACACACATACAGAGTAAACTCTACAATAGACTCTAACACACACACACACACACACAGAGTAAACTCTACTATAGACTCTAACACACACACACACACACACATACAGAGTAAACTCTACTATAGACTCTAACACACACACACACACACACACACACACACATACAGAGTAAACTCTACTATAGACTCTAACACACACACACACACACACACACAGAGTAAACTCTACTATAGACTCTAACACACACACACACACACACAGAGTAAACTCTACTATAGACTCTAACACACACACACACACAGAGTAAACTCTACTATAGACTCTAACACACACACACACACACACACACACAGAGTAAACTCTACTATAGACTCTAACACACACACACACACACACACACACAGAGTAAACTCTACTATAGACTCTAACACACACACATACAGAGTAAACTCTACTATAGACTCTAACACACACACACACACACACACACACAGAGTAAACTCTACTATAGACTCTAACACACACACACACACACACACACACACAGAGTAAACTCTACTATAGACTCTAACACACACACACACACACACACACAGAGTAAACTCTACTATAGACTCTAACACACACACACACACACACACACACAGAGTAAACTCTACTATAGACTCTAACACACACACACACACACACATACAGAGTAAACTCTACTATAGACTCTAACACACACACACACACACAGAGTAAACTCTACTATAGACTCTAACACACACACACACACAGAGTAAACTCTACTATAGACTCTAACACACACACACACACAGAGTAAACTCTACTATAGACTCTAACACACACACACACAGAGTAAACTCTACTATAGACTCTAACACACACACACACACAGAGTAAACTCTACTATAGACTCTAACACACACACACACACAGAGTAAACTCTACTATAGACTCTAACACACACACACACACACACACACAGAGTAAACTCTACTATAGACTCTAACACACACACACACACACACACACACAGAGTAAACTCTACTATAGACTCTAACACACACACACACACACACACACAGAGTAAACTCTACTATAGACTCTAACACACACACACACACAGCGTAAACTCTACTATAGACTCTAACACACACACACACACAGAGTAAACTCTACTATAGACTCTAACACACACACACACACAGAGTAAACTCTACTATAGACTCTAACACACACACACACACACACACAGAGTAAACTCTACTATAGACTCTAACACACACACACACACAGCGTAAACTCTACTATAGACTCTAACACACACACACACACACACACACACAGAGTAAACTCTACTATAGACTCTAACACACACACACACACACACACACACACAGAGTAAACTCTACTATAGACTCTAACACACACACACACACACAGCGTAAACTCTACTATAGACTCTAACACACACACACACAGAGTAAACTCTACTATAGACTCTAACACACACACACACACACACACAGAGTAAACTCTACTATAGACTCTAACACACACACACACACACACACACACAGAGTAAACTCTACTATAGACTCTAACACACACACACACACACAGCGTAAACTCTACTATAGACTCTAACACACACACACACAGAGTAAACTCTACTATAGACTCTAACACACACACACACACACACACACAGAGTAAACTCTACTATAGACTCTAACACACACACACACACAGAGTAAACTCTACTATAGACTTTAACACACACACACACACAGCGTAAACTCTACTATAGACTCTAACACACACACACACACACACAGCGTAAACTCTACTATAGACTCTAACACACACACACACAGCGTAAACTCTACTATAGACTCTAACACACACACACACACACACACACAGAGTAAACTCTACTATAGACTCTAACACACACACACACACAGCGTAAACTCTACTATAGACTCTAACACACACACACACAGAGTAAACTCTACTATAGACTCTAACACACACACACACACAGCGTAAACTCTACTATAGACTCTAACACACACACACACAGCGTAAACTCTACTATAGACTCTAACACACACACACACACACACAGCGTAAACTCTACTATAGACTCTAACACACACACACACACAGCGTAAACTCTACTATAGACTCTAACACACACACACACAGCGTAAACTCTACTATAGACTCTAACACACACACACACAGCGTAAACTCTACTATAGACTCTAACACACACACACACAGCGTAAACTCTACTATAGACTCTAACACACACACACACACAGCGTAAACTCTACTATAGACTCTAACACACACACACACAGCGTAAACTCTACTATAGACTCTAACACACACACACACACAGCGTAAACTCTACTATAGACTCTAACACACACACACACAGCGTAAACTCTACTATAGACTCTAACACACACACACACACACACAGAGTAAACTCTACTATAGACTCTAACACACACACACACACACACACACAGCGTAAACTCTACTATAGACTCTAACACACACACACACACAGCGTAAACTCTACTATAGACTCTAACACACACACACACACACAGCGTAAACTCTACTATAGACTCTAACACACACACACACAGAGTAAACTCTACTATAGACTCTAACACACACACACACACACACACACACAGCGTAAACTCTACTATAGACTCTAACACACACACACACACAGCGTAAACTCTACTATAGACTCTAACACACACACACACACACACACAGCGTAAACTCTACTATAGACTCTAACACACACACACACACAGCGTAAACTCTACTATAGACTCTAACACACACACACACACACACACAGCGTAAACTCTACTATAGACTCTAACACACACACACACAGCGTAAACTCTACTATAGACTCTAACACACACACACACACACACACAGCGTAAACTCTACTATAGACTCTAACACACACACACAGCGTAAACTCTACTATAGACTCTAACACACACACACACACACACACACACACACAGCGTAAACTCTACTATAGACTCTAACACACACACACACACAGCGTAAACTCTACTATAGACTCTAACACACACACACACAGAGTAAACTCTACTATAGACTCTAACACACACACACACACACAGCGTAAACTCTACTATAGACTCTAACACACACACACACACAGCGTAAACTCTACTATAGACTCTAACACACACACACAGAGAGTAAACTCTACTATAGACTCTAACACACACACACACACACACACACAGAGTAAACTCTACTATAGACTCTAACACACACACACACACACACAGCGTAAACTCTACTATAGACTCTAACACACACACACACACAGCGTAAACTCTACTATAGACTCTAACACACACACACACACAGCGTAAACTCTACTATAGACTCTAACACACACACACACACAGCGTAAACTCTACTATAGACTCTAACACACACACACACAGAGTAAACTCTACTATAGACTCTAACACACACACACACACACACAGCGTAAACTCTACTATAGACTCTA
This sequence comes from Hemibagrus wyckioides, assembly GCF_019097595.1. Lineage (NCBI taxonomy): Eukaryota > Metazoa > Chordata > Actinopteri > Siluriformes > Bagridae > Hemibagrus > Hemibagrus wyckioides. The sequence continues at coordinate 2,865,713 of NC_080717.1, read as the reverse complement.
ACACACACACACACACAGCGTAAACTCTACTATAGACTCTAACACACACACACACAGAGTAAACTCTACTATAGACTCTAACACACACACACACACAGCGTAAACTCTACTATAGACTCTAACACACACACACACAGAGTAAACTCTACTATAGACTCTAACACACACACACACAGAGTAAACTCTACTATAGACTCTAACACACACACACACACACACAGCGTAAACTCTACTATAGACTCTAACACACACACACACACAGCGTAAACTCTACTATAGACTCTAACACACACACACACACAGCGTAAACTCTACTATAGACTCTAACACACACACACACAGCGTAAACTCTACTATAGACTCTAACACACACACACACAGAGTAAACTCTACTATAGACTCTAACACACACACACACACACACAGCGTAAACTCTACTATAGACTCTAACACACACACACACACAGCGTAAACTCTACTATAGACTCTAACACACACACACACAGCGTAAACTCTACTATAGACTCTAACACACACACACACAGAGTAAACTCTACTATAGACTCTAACACACACACACACACACACACAGCGTAAACTCTACTATAGACTCTAACACACACACACACACAGCGTAAACTCTACTATAGACTCTAACACACACACACACAGAGTAAACTCTACTATAGACTCTAACACACACACACACAGCGTAAACTCTACTATAGACTCTAACACACACACACACAGAGTAAACTCTACTATAGACTCTAACACACACACACACACACACAGCGTAAACTCTACTATAGACTCTAACACACACACACACACACACAGCGTAAACTCTACTATAGACTCTAACACACACACACACAGCGTAAACTCTACTATAGACTCTAACACACACACACACACAGCGTAAACTCTACTATAGACTCTAACACACACACACACAGAGTAAACTCTACTATAGACTCTAACACACACACACACACACACAGCGTAAACTCTACTATAGACTCTAACACACACACACACACAGCGTAAACTCTACTATAGACTCTAACACACACACACACACAGAGTAAACTCTACTATAGACTCTAACACACACACACACAGCGTAAACTCTACTATAGACTCTAACACACACACACACACACAGCGTAAACTCTACTATAGACTCTAACACACACACACACAGCATAAACTCTACTATAGACTCTAACACACACACACACACACACAGCGTAAACTCTACTATAGACTCTAACACACACACACACAGCGTAAACTCTACTATAGACTCTAACACACACACACACACAGCATAAACTCTACTATAGAGTCTAACACACACACACACACACAGCGTAAACTCTACTATAGACTCTAACACACACACACACAGCGTAAACTCTACTATAGACTCTAACACACACACACACACACACACAGAGTAAACTCTACTATAGACTCTAACACACACACACACAGCGTAAACTCTACTATAGACTCTAACACACACACACACAGCGTAAACTCTACTATAGACTCTAACACACACACACACACAGCGTAAACTCTACTATAGACTCTAACACACACACACACACACACAGCGTAAACTCTACTATAGACTCTAACACACACACACACAGCGTAAACTCTACTATAGACTCTAACACACACACACACACAGCGTAAACTCTACTATAGACTCTAACACACACACACACACAGCATAAACTCTACTATAGAGTCTAACACACACACACACACAGCGTAAACTCTACTATAGACTCTAACACACACACACACACACACACAGAGTAAACTCTACTATAGACTCTAACACACACACACACACACACACAGCGTAAACTCTACTATAGACTCTAACACACACACACACACACACACAGAGTAAACTCTACTATAGACTCTAGGGTTAGGTTTCTAGTTCTTTCTTCCTGTTTATTCCTAGTTCTTGTCTATTTCTAGTTCCTGTTTATTCCTAGTTCTTGTTTATTCCTAGTTCCTGTTTATTCCTAGTTCTTGTTTATTTCTAGTTCCTGTTTATTCCTAGTTCTTGTTTATTTCTAGTTCCTGTTTATTCCTAGTTCTTGTTTATTTCTAGTTCCTGTTTATTTCTAGTTCCTGTTTATTCCTAGTTCCTGTTTATTCCTAGTTCTTGTTTATTTCTAGTTCCTGTTTATTCCTAGTTCCTGTTTATTTCTAGTTTCTTTTTATTCCTAGTTCCTGATTATTTCTAGTTTCTTTTTATTCCTAGTTCCTGATTGTTTCTAGTCTCCGTTTATTTCTGTTTCCTGTTCATTCCTAGTTTTTTTTTTATTTCTAGTTCCTGTTTATTTCTAGCTCTTGTTTATTCCTAGTCCAGATTTACCCCATGTTCTTAGTTCGTGTTTATTTGTAGTTCCTGTTTATTCCTGTTCACTTGCAGTTCATCTTTCTTCCTAGTTGATATAGTTGTTGTTTATTCCTAGTTCTTGTGTATTCCTGGTTCTTGTGTATTCCTGGTTCTTGATTATTCCTAGTTCTTGTTCATTCCTAGTTCTTGTTTATTCCTAGTTCCTGTTTATTCCTAGTTCCTGTTCATTCCTAGTTCTTGTTTATCCCTAGTTCCTGTTTACTCCTAGTTCTTGTTTATTCCTAGTTCCTGTTTATTCCTAGTTCCTGTTCATTCCTAGTTCTTGTTTATCCCTAGTTCCTGTTTACTCCTAGTTCTTGTTTATTCCTAGTTCCTGTTTATTCCTAGTTCCTGTTCATTCCTAGTTCTTGTTTATCCCTAGTTCCTGTTTACTCCTAGTTCTTGTTTATTCCTAGTTCCTGTTTATTTGTAGTCCCTGTTTATTCCTTGTCCCTGTTTATTTCTAGTTCCGTTTATTCCTGGTTCTTTTTTATTCCTAGATATTGTTTATTTCTAGTTCCTGTTTATTCCTAGTCCAGATTTACCCCATGTTCTTAGTTCGTGTTTATTTGTAGTTCCTGTTTATTCCTGTTCACTTGTTGTTCATATTTCTTCCTAGTTGATATAGTTGTTGTTTATTCCTAGTTCAGGTTTATCTCAGGCTCAGGTTTATTCCTAGTTCTTACTCTAGTTCATGTTGGAGAGCATCAGTGCAACACGTAAGTCCTTTTTTAGACGTGTGATTCGGAGCCGAATCCTCCTGGGATTTTCTCTCTTCATTCCCCATCCAGTTTATTTCTGCCTGAGTGCCGAGAATGAATAAATGACGAGGAGAATGAAGAGAATGAAGAGAAAGCAGCTTCACACTTTGGCTTGTATTCAAGGCGTTTGAAGGCACATTGTGTGTTTCACTCATTTCTCAGAGTCTTTTTTAAATGCTTTTTTTTCCCCTGAACCTCATGATTTAATCCTACACACGGCGTTGTCAGAGAAAACAGCTTCTTTTTCTGGCTCTGAATGGAAAATATGTGCAGATTCATTAACTTATAGCTGCATTCAATGGCTAAGTGATTTCAAAAGCATGCTTCTGGCGTGAAATATTGATATATTTTTTATTCATTCTTAATGATTTTTTTTTTTTTTTGCATGACCCTAAGAGAGCAATTAAATGCAATTAAACCAATAAATTATGGGAATTTCTGCTGTCCAGAAAATTACACACCATTAAATTAAAATAATGCAAAATAAAGCGTTTACTACTTCCTGTTTTTTTTTTTCTGTTCCACCTCTGACTTGTCCAGGATCACTGTTAGTGCCAGGTTCATGTGTTTTGTGTGTGTGTGTGTGTGTGTGTTTGCGTGTGTGTTCTATTGTAAACTTTATTCCTATTAACTTGTGGTTCTTATGTAATATTTACTTCTAATAAACCTACATTCTAATTTTACATTTATTCCTATTTTTAAAATATGGGATACATTTTTTTTAGGTTTATTTATTTATTTATTTATTTATTTATCATTTTTTAAAAATTATTTTCTTATAGTTAATTTGATGTTTTTAGTTTCATTTGGTTCCAAATTCATGTTTCTTTTAATCCTTTTTAACTCATTCCTGATTTTCTTCATCCTGTATATTCCTAGTTTCTGCATTCCGTTTGTTTGTTTGTTTGTTTGTTTGTTTGTTTTAAATTCATGTTCATTCATGTTTATGACCCTAAGAGAGTAATTCAATGCAATTAAACCAGTACATTATGGTTTAGGATGTATTTATGGACAGCAGCATCACATCATCACTCAGTGTCTTCGTCCACATCCTCATCCTCGTTCACGTCCTCATTCTTGTCCTCATCCTTGTCCATGTCCGCATCCTCATCCTTGTCCATGCTCTCGTCTACATTGACATCCTCATCCACGTCCACACTCTTGTCCTCATCCTCATGTTCATCCTTATTCACATTCACGTCCACATCCTCATCCATGTCCATGCTTTCATCCTTGTCCTCATCCTCGTCCACACTGACACCCAAACCCTCATCCACGTCCTTGTCCATGCTCTCATCCTTGTCCTCATCCTCGTCCATGTCCTCATCCATGTTCATGTCCACATCCTCATCCAAATCCCCGCTCTCGTTCTTGTCCTCATCCTTGTCCACGTTCACATTCTCATCCATCCATGCTCTCGCCCTCTTTCTTATGCTTGTCCACATCCACACTTTTGTCCTCTTTCTCATCTTTGTCCATGTTCACATCCTCATCCTTGTCCTCGTCCACGTCCATGTTCACGTCCACATCCAAGTCCACATTATTGTCCACATTTCAAACTCTCGTCCTCATCCTTGTCCACGTCCTCATCCTTGTCCTCGTCCACGTCCTCATCCTCGGTGCCTGATTTTATCTTTCATGGATTTACTCAGAATCCGTATTTCCTACAACTGATCATTTCCTCCTAATCAGCCGAATGTTTTGTTTGTTGTTTATTGTTTGTGGAGAAATCTGGGGAATAAATCTGTCTGAGGGAAGGAAAAAAAAAACATGGGGGATGAGTGTATAAAAACACACTGTAAACTCCATCTGCAATCACGCAGGCAGAAATCGTTAAAGTCTCTCTGCGAACAATTCTAACAGCTGCCTGCAGTCTGCTGGGCTAAAAAAATTAAAATCTCTGTTTTGAAAGAAGCACTTAAAAGCAGGTTTATTTCCATGTGTGTGTGTGTGTGTGTGTGTGTGTGTGTGTGTGTGTGTAGATCCATGACAGCTCATGACTGCTTTCCCCAGTGGGACGCCCGAGCAGGATAAACAACACTGGAAGGTAATTCTACTCACTAAATAACACAAAGGCACAGTGGTGTGTGAATTAATTTCCCTCTTTAAGGCTGAATGAACGGGGCAGAGAGAGCCGACGTCTCTCTCCTCCAGACGAATGATAATGCAGCGACCTGAGAAACACACAGACGGTGTAAACAAGCAGCCATTTTGTACAAGACTCTCTCAGAGGACACTCTTCATCTGTGATGAAAACTTAATACAACACACTTCCTCCTCTGCTTCACAGGCTGGAGTTAAGGGAGGATTTTACACTGAAATACTGCACACTCCTCTATATAGACCTTAGCTAAACTCTCTCTCTCTCTCTCTCTCTCTCTCTCCCACTCCCTGTCTACCCCACCTCTTTCTCTCTCTCTGTCTCTCTCCCTCTCTCTATCTTTCTCTCTCTCTCCCCCACCATCTCCCTCCCCCCATCTCCCTCTTCCTCTCTCTTTCTCTCTCTCCCTCTCTCTCCCTCTTTCTCTCGCTCTACCTCCCTCCATCTCTCTCTTCCCCCTTTCTCTCCCTCTCTCTCTCTCTCTCTCTCTCTCTCTCTCTGTCTCACCCTCTTTCTCTCTCCCTGTCTCTCTCTCTCTCTCTCCCTGTCACCCCTTCCCGACCCCCCCAATCTCTCTTTCTCTTTCTCTCTCCCCCTCTCTCTTTCTCTCTCTCCCTCTCTCTCTCTCCCCCTTCCTCCTTCCATCTCTCTCCACCCCCCCTCTCTCCCCCTCTCTCTTTCTCTCTCTCCCCCTTCCTCCTTCCATCTCTCTCCACCCCCCTCTCTATCTATCTATCTATCTATCTATCTATCTATCTATCTATCTATCTATCTATCTATCTATCTCTTAGTTTTTCATGGCAGCTTCAGGAGCCAAAAAAAAACGTCGCACAATTATTATGCTAGTTCATCTCCATTACACTTCTTTTTTCTGAGCAGCTTCTTCTTCTTCTTCTTTCTTCTCTTCTTCAGAATCCATTCTATCCAACATCACATTTTGTTTTTTTCCAGGAAAAAAAGAGTTGTAGATAAAAGTTTTTGCTCATGGAGTCAATGTAAACTTAGTCCTTATTAATATCGCATCAGATCAAACTCTTTCCAGAAGAAAATCTGCAGAAGTCCACGAAGACGACAACAGCATTAGCGTCGATCGTTCAGCGGTTCTGAGCAGCGTCGCTATCGACCGCAGTAACGCGCAAAAAAGTCATCTAGCTATTCATTTCCATAAGGAATGACCTAAAAAGCGTCCACGTGACATGGGCAGTCCAGCTCGGCTGAAGCAGACGCTGGACTTTCCGTCCAGCTCTGCTTTATTTCTGAGAAGCTGTGATTTTTTTCTTCTTCCCTGAAGGATCTTCCTTAATAACAGATGTAAAGTTGAAGGAGACAGCTGCTGGGTGTTTGTGGAGGTACTGTGAAATGGTGGTGTTTAATCTCTCATAAACCTTTAGTGCCATCATAAACGGCACTCCGGCTGAACGAGCCATATTCTCCCTGCACTCTTGATCATTTCTGTTTGCTTTCCCAGTCGTGAGGAATGTCCGCATCGATCCTGAGGCCCGGACGCTAACGGAAATACTCGCCTTGACATATTTTTCCATTGGATGTTGTTAGAACAGTGACTTTGCGAGGGATGGGTCTTTTTACTCCTGACCGGAGGGTCGTGACATCAGACCCTGGCCTCTTCGGGGTCCACGAGCCGTCACTCGTCAGCGATTTGAGATAAAAGTGTCTGCTGGCTGAGTAAATGTAGAAATCAAAGGGGTTTATGGAGCTTGGGTAAATGATTAGGTTTTATGACACCCAGCTTATCTTTTACACACTGGATGCTTGATTGCTAAGTGGCGGTGAACACGAGGTCAAACCCCATATTGATCGCTTTATGTCTTGAAGGTCTCGGCTTATTATTCAGCTCTTTCTTTAACTAAAGATCCATTTCTCGACGCTTTCTTTGCTTTTCTCGTCCTCTAACTCAACCTTCTGCTTAGCCAATCAGCGGACAAAGAAATGATGATTAAGTAAATAATGAGTTAAAAATATGATTCAGTTAAAAGGTCAGGTTGTGGAAATGTGCTTAAGTTGTTATTTTTAATTTTTATGAAAAATGGAAATGTTTTAATTGATGTAATGAAGCTAACATCATGATTTAATGTGAAAACTAGCGAGTTTTAGTTTTTTTCTAAAATGTTTTATTTTAACATTTTTATTTTTATTTTTATTTATTTATTTTTGGTTTTTATTTTTTATTTCATTAATATATACAGTATATATATATATATATATATATATATAAATATATATAATTATTATTCCACATTTATTTATTTATTTATTTAAATTTATTCTTTTTTTTTTTTTTTTTTTTCGAAGTGATTAAAGCTGTAAGTGTAGCAGTTGTGCACTCAGTCATCTTATCCTTCAAACCATCGTTTCATTTACAGGATCTGTCCATGAATCACAATTAAAGTCATGATGAAATAAATCACATCACACACAGCATTATGATGTCATAACCTCGATTTAGCATCTCATGGTTTCATTAAATTAAATTCTTCTAATATATCGCATGTGCTGGATCAAGTGCTGTTTTCTAAGCTGAATAATGAGAGTGAAAGCACTTTGTTAAAATAATCCAGTAATTCATAAAATAATTAGAAGGACTATTATGCTAATTATGCTAATGTGGTAGAGTGCATCATATTACACTTGAGAGCAGAGAAATAAAATTCTGTTGCATTTTCAGTCAGTATTTTCTATCCCTCATTTTTTTTTTTTGTCTTTTGTTTAAATGTCATGTCTAAAGATTCTACTCAAGAAAAATCTGGCAACCTCTGGAGATTTAATCATCTGAACAAACACTAGCATGTGCGCGTTACCCGAGTCTGAATACGCGAAACTTTCCCCATATCAGTATTAACAATGCTCTCTGTACACTAGCTGGATTTTGGGTCAATCTTTCCTCTTCCTCCTCGTCTCAGCAAGGTTTTCCTCTCCTCTCTCGCTTCTGGATCTCTCGCTATGGATCTAAATCTATATCCATATTTTTAGGGAGTTTAACTCGCTATAGAATTGAAAGAGAATTGAATAGAATCGTTTATTTGAGCAGTAATCAGCTCTAGCCTCTGGTGCTCTTTAATTAGCCGTGCAGCATTGCTCCCTTGGAGTTGACCATAACCTTGTTCGGAGATAGAAAGTCGGTGCGTGTGTGTGTGTGTGCGTGTGTGTGTGCGTGTGTGTGTGAGACTCAGTGCCAGTCCTGCCTGAGTGAGTTTAATTGATGCAGGTAGTCACACTCGGTGAACCCCGCCGCGCACCTCCCTGCCCCGCCTACACACATTACCACTAATTGTCTGTGATGTCTTTCTCCCGGTAAACCCACCCCTCTCTCTCTCTCTCTCTCTCTCTCTCTCTCTCTCTCTCTCCATCATTCCCTCTCTCTCCCACTCTTTATCTCCTTCTCTCTCTCTTTCTCCTCCCCTCCTCTCTCTCACTTTCTGTCTGTCTCTCTCTCTGTGTCTCTCTCCATCACTCCCTCTCTCTCCCACTCTTTATCTCCTTCTCTCTCTCTCTCTCTCTCTCTCTCTCACACACACACACTCCCCCCCCTCTTTCTCCATCCAATTCTCCCTCCATTTCTCTCTCTCTCGCTCGCCCCCCCGTCCCCCTTTTCCCTTCTCTCTCTCTCTCTCTCCCTCACTCCCATCCTTCACCCCCTCCCCCTATTTCCTTCCCCCTCTCTTTCCCCTTATCTCTCTCTCTCTCTCTCCATTATCTCTCACCCTTTTTTGATTTGATCCTTCATGTTATATAACCATTTACTCCATCATCCTTCCAGAGCTGATGAAGAGACGCTGCTTCGTATCACAATTACTGTTGATGAGGAACACGCAGCTGGAAGAAACAGACTCGGAGATGAGGGAGAAAATAAGACAAACGTTTTATTTTTAAGTACCTGGTGCTTGAAGTTTTTTTTTTATCATTATTACTTTTATAATCCAAACTATTACAAATAAAGTGAAAGTACGGGATATGAAGAAAGCAAAACAACTGAAAATAATTGAACTTCCATGCTACTGGGCGTGGTCCTGGGTTGTTTTTTTTATTCCTCGTGTGAGTTTTTGTTTTATGACACATCAGGATGTGTGATCTTTAGGAAACCTCTTTATCCTACATAACATCTTTAAAAAAAAGTACACAACATGCTAAAATTGTGCAGCAAATCCTATAGTGACTATGATAAAGAAATCAGGCTAAGATAGACATGCCCACAATCTCTCCTTTACTCCACCCCAGTGTTACTGCTGGGGGCAGGGCAAAAAGTGCTCAGGGGTGTGTCTATCCTAACCTATCATTTGGAATATTTAGAATTATTTAATTATTAGGAATGTTTTCTTTTTATTACACATGGTGTCAAAGTTACCAAGCAACCGTAAAGGAGCTGAAACTACCTTTTTACAAACCACCGAGACTGGGAACTCCTTCCATAGATGATAAATAAATAAATAAATAAATAAATAAATAAATAAATAAATAAATAAATGTTATTTTTCAACAATGTTTTTGTAAATTTTAGTTATTTATAAATATTTTATTTATTTATTCATTTATTTATATTATTTTATTTATTTTCTTGTTAATTTATTTAAGTTTATTTATTTATAAATATTTTAATTATTTATGTATTATGTGTTTTAATTAAATTAAATTAAATTTAATTTAATTTAATTACATTTAATTAAATTTTTGTTTTTATTTTATTTTATTTTATTTTATTTCCATATGTCCAATATCTGCCATACAAATCCCTGTGGATGATGTTACTATAGAAACGCTAACATTAAAAAAAAAAAAAAAAAACAACTAATCAGCACTTTCTGACCAATCAAAATCCAGAATCTTTTTTTTTTTTTATGACATCATACATCTGTCCATGTCCTCTGCTCTTTAATGCTGCTCTGAAAGAGTTAACGTTAGCCTGGCTAGTTCTGGTGTCTCGTTAGTTATTCCCTCAGCTTTCTTCTCGTTTATCTCCATCTCTTTAAGCAGGTGTGGTCCCAGAACATCACTTCCCTCTCTCTCTCCCTCTCTCTCTCTCTCTCTCTCTCTCTCTCTCTATCTCTGTGTGAGGTCCCTCTTCTCTCATTCCGTTTCCATCTCTACGCAGATGTGGTGTATTATGGGAATAGCGGAGGATTGTAGGAGTCGGCTTTATGAGAATATCGCACCCGGTTATGAGGCCCTGAGCTGCTGTTTCTCACACTCTGAATCAGAGTTCAGCTGATAAACACTTACAGATTTATGTCAGCGTTAATTCTGTATGCTAGCTCCGCTGCTGTTTCTTTCAGACTTTAGATCCCGCTGTAGTCGTGTGGAAAGTATGAGTTTTGCTTAATGTTCGGTTGGAGTGTTGGAGAAACTGATGATCTTCTTGGTCAGGAATCTGTTCACTGAGAGGTGGAAAAATAAATAAATAAATAAATAAATAAATAAATAAATAAATAAATAAATAAAGACTAGTCAAGTTCGACTAGTTAACCAATCGCTAACTCAAACTCTTTACATCCAAGCAGAAAAGTATCTCAGAAAAGTACAAGATGCCAAAAAATCTCACCATTGTCCAATTATTTAGTCGCCCTGAATGAGCCTTATGTGTGTGTGTGTTGTGTGTACAGTTTTCAACACATTCATTAAGTCGTTCCTCCACTCAACACACACACTTTTTTTTTTAAATCAAAGAGCCAGACTATTCACTTAACAGAGCTCAAGACAAAGTGTGCTGAGGTCCGAGAAGAACCGCAGTGGTCAAAGGTCACTTCACTTTCCGTATTAAAGTGCCACCTAAGCTGATTTTCTGGACCGGCATCTTCAGCATGGCATCTCATTCGCAGGCCTCGTCACGTCCGGCAGACCGTCTGCTGAATAACAAGCACATGCTGACACACACACACACACACATACACATACACAGGGTTGTAGCTCTATAACTCTTTGCCTAACGCTAACCTTAACACCTTGTCGTGATCTTCTAACCTTTACATCAAAGCCACTACATCAAAGAGATTTCAGGTTCACACACACACACACACACACACAGATTCTTGAACATAGAGTCGTTTATATTACTATTTGAAACTATATAATAGAGGAATTCTCGAATCTGATTGGTCAGCTTCACATGAATCGTTTCCATAGCAACAGCTCACTGCCTGTTTTCATCGAGATGGTGTTGAGTTTTCTGTCAGAGGACTCTTTAACAGCGTCAGTGCTTTTTAGACAAACGTAAAGCTGGAAAGTCTTCAGGACAGGATTCTTGATACCGTTAAAACCTGGATTATTTATTTTTCTTATAACTTATAAGAGAGAATAAAAAAGAGAGAGACTGTTTATAGCTGAGCGTGAGAACACGAGTCAAGGATGTTCACGACATGGAATGTGTCTATAAATGGATAAAACTCTGATTTTTCAGTGATGATGAGGCACTAAACGCTATGAACCGAACAATGAACATCTGAAAGGAAAACTTTTGATGATAATAATAATACTAATAATAATAATAACAGTAATCTTGTCTATTTGCATGCAAACACAACACCACACACACACGCACACACACAAGCGACTTAGCTTCCTCCATGAACATGACCATTTTCCCACCCACTCTAACGATGCGGAACGCCGAAACATCGGGAACGCTGAAGACAAGGCCGGGTTTTATGCAGGATAATTATTTGCACTTCCTGAGCATGATAGAGCCTGAGATAACGACCTCCTTATCTTGCTGTAACGATCACACCGGCTGCTCCAGCACACACCTTCATCTATCACATCTTACCTTTAACAAATGACATCTCGGGGATGATAAAGTGCAATTCAAAAGGCTGCCGCTTCTGATTAGCTTAAATCGCATCGCCGTTTCAGCAGCCATCTTTTGTTGTTGTTCTCAAGGGAGAACAAAAGGCTTTGGTTTTTGTTTTTAAACAAACAAAGGCTTCGGGAACAAAAGTGGTTTAGAGACAACATTTTTAAGAAGTTTAACGAGTCCAAAATACAATTCGGAAAAATCTATTGGTTCTTGCTAGCAGCGTGTAGGTTATAGCGAGAACGTAAAGCTAGTGCGGTTTGACATTTATGTTTTTTTAGCGATGCTCCAGGCAAAGCAGCACCTTCTCCGTGTTAGGTTACTCTATCCCTGCTTTCTTTCTCCTGAGCTTTTTCCTCCTGGCCTCTTTCTAGATGCCTGTCACTATTATTTTTTTCCCTTAAATCTCTAAAAAAAAGTTGAGGATGGCGGCGGGAGGAAAACAATGCTACGATTTGTGCGTTTGTTTCCCTTCACGATGACAAAACATTGACCTAGCCTAAACCCTCCGTCCCGCATTTTGCTTGTGTTTATGCAGAAATAAAGTATCGCCTGCATAAATTGTTGTCAGAGAGATGGATGTCCTCGCTGCGTCCAGTAGAGCGAGAGAGGGAAAGAGAGAGAGAGAGAGAGAGAGAGAGATGTGAGGGGGGAGAAAAAGAGACAGACACACACACTGAGCCTGAGAGAGAGATGCTGTTCAGGAAGTTTGACAAAGATTGCTGCTGAGTAGTAACGAACGTCTGATAGAATATTACCCATGCTCCCCGAGTTAATTGCTTGCAGAACAAACTTTGTGCACCGCAAGCTGTTTTTTTTTTCTTTTTCAGGGAGCAGAACGTACAGTACGGCCGAGCGAGAGTGGGAGTAAACACCAGAGAAACCACAGAGAGAGAGATCGCGATATAGGATAATATAGGACAGGGGGCCGAGGACGAGACGATTTATAATCACTGGTTTAGGGAAATTCACGGCTCAGATTTCCGGGGGGGCGAGATATTGATGTTACTGGAGATGTGAAGGATCATTTATCAACATTATACAGTGACAGGGCTGACACACTTCAGTTCGTTACAGGAGGTGTGTAATGGATGTAGTGCAATAAGTTATGTGTGTGTGTGTTAAATTCTTAACCATTGCCCCTAACCCTAACTTACCCCATTTCCTAACCCCTTAACCCCTAACAAAATATCCATCCCTGACCCTAACCACTTCCCTAACCCTGTATCAACCCTTACCCTAAACCCAACCACATCCCTAACCCTATACCAATTCTGACCCTAAACCTATCCCTGACCCTAACCCTGTATCCATCCCTGACCTAAACCACATCCCTTACCCTAATCCCAACCCTATACCTCTCCCCAGACCAAACAGTATATCCAACCCCGACCATAATCCTGTATGCATCCCTGACTCTAACCACATCCCTAACCCCAACTCTGGCCCTATATCCAATCCTTATCCTAACCATAACCCTACCCCCAAGCCTAACCCTAAACCTATCCACAGCCCAAACAGTATATCCAACCCTGGCTCTATCCCAATTCCCAACCACATCCCTAACCCTATCTCCAACACTGACCCTAACCCTATCCCCAAGCCTATCCCTAAGCCCAACCCCGACCCTACCCCATTCCTAAGCCTAACCCTATCTTCAACACTTACCCTAACCCTATCCCCAAAACCTAACTCTAAACTCAACCATGACCCTAAGCCTATCCCTAACCATATCCACATCCCTAACCCTATCTCTAACCCTAACTATATCCTGCTTAGGTTTTGCAAAGAAGAAACCTTGACCCAAAATCCAACTAGCGTATAAAAATCATTGTTAAAATTGATGTGGGGTAAGTTTTGCGTATTCAGAGTAGAAGCTTTAGACGTGAGATTTAAACACAAGACTGAAAAAATTAAGGGATAGAAAATACTGACTGAAAATGCAACAGAATTTAATTTCTTTGCTCTCAAGTGTAATATGATGAACTCTAGTATATTAGCATAGTTTACTAGTATAATAGTCCTTGTAATTATCACATTAATTACTGGTTTGATGTAACAAAATGCTTGTGGAAGAAGCCAGAGCTTGTACATTTTCTGAGAGTTCACATCATGAAGACCGCAAAGCTCTCAGAAAATAGATGGACATCACGGAGAACAGGCCAGACAGTGACCAGATAGAGAAGGGATTAGAGATCATAAAGAATAAAATAAAAACTGTGGAGAGAAAAAGGCTGTAATCATATTAAAAGCATCAAAAATGAGACATTAAAAAAACCTCTAAGAACATGAGAGCAAGAAACCAGATGTTAGAGCATTGATGTGGAAAGTACACTCGATGAACAGGACTAATCCCCGTACATTATCTTTAACAGCCAGTTTCCTCAAAATACGTTTCTTTTTTAACACCAAAATTGTCAATTTGTTTACACTGCACTCACATACGCCGTACTTTCCACGTTCCTTCAGTTCTCCTGAGATTATTACAGAAGGGTTCTCTCGCACCCTGATTTGCATCCCGCCTCGTATTAAAAACACGGCTATAATCAAGTTTTAATACCTGGGCAGAGTGTTGGGAGATTTTTTTAATGAAAAAAAAGGAAATCTGTAACTCGGATAAGCTGTTCTAATGAAATAAAGATTTTAAACAGAACTGTTTTCAATATCTGGTTTATAAATGCATGAAAATAATCTTATTTGCATAATCTACTTTTTCAGAACCCCAAAAAGTGTTAGAATAGTGAAAAAAAAATGTATTGGTGAAGTTTCATGATAATGTTTACACTTTAAATATTTAAAAAATAATCTAATCTAATAATGAAACATTATATATATATATATATATTTATTTATTTATTTTTTTTTTTTTTACTTAGGTCAGTATTGAAATATTTACAAATTTCATATTCATGATTTTTTCCCATTATATGAGAAAATCATTATTTTTTATTCAGTTATAAATTCTGTAAATATTTTATTTGTAATGTTAGTCATTAATATTTATGATATTAATGTACTGTACATGTTCTCATTCAATTAATTAACACCATAAAAGTCCATTTGAGTGAATAAAAGAAAAATAGTAATTTCTGACTTTTTCAACTATTATAATTAATTTATTCGGATAAACATTAGTTCACTCAGGATCCCACTTTCAGGGCACAACCTTTTGAAGCTGAAAAAAATGTTAATATTCCTGTTTATTAAGGTTAATGTTCCTTCATTTACAGTCCTGAAATCCAATGACTGATAAAATGACACTGATTTCTACATGAATTGGCAATAAAATGTAATAAAAAAGCATTAAATCTATAAAATGAAGATGTAAAATTTTCTATGGTGACAGACTGTATGTTAAGAAGCTACAGTAATAATTATAGTTTCATTTAACGTATTTAATGTTAATATTTACAGGATGATTTGTTAATGAATTAATAAAACAATTCTGAATTTACCTCAATGTACACTATATTGCCAAAGGCATTGGGACACCCCTCCAAATCACTGAGTTCAGGGGTTGTTTTTCAGGGGTTGGACTCGGCCCCTTAGTTCCAGTGAAAGGAACTCTTAATGCTTCAGCTTCATACCAAGACATTTTGGACAATTTCATGCTCTTTGTGGGAACAGTTTGGGGATGACCCCTTCCTGTTCCAACATGACTGCACACCAGTGACCAAACCAAGGTCCATAAAGACATGGATGAGTGAGTTTGGTGTGGAGGAACTTGACTGGCCTGCACAGAGTCCTGACCTCAACCCCATAGAACACCTTTGGGATGAATTAGAGTGGAGACTGTGAGCCAGACCTTCTCGTCCAACATCAGTGCCTTCATCATCAAATGTTCTTCTACAGGAATGGTCAAAATTCCCATAAACACACTCCTAAACCTTGTGGAAAGCCTTCCCAGAAGAGTTGAAGCTGTTATAGCTGCAAAGGGCGGGACAACTCCATATTACATTCATGTGCATGGAAAGGCAGGTGTCCCAGTTCTCTCTTATTCTCTCTCTCTCTCTCTCTCTCTCTCGCTTTCTCTCCTCAGACATACACACCCTCCAGCTCTCCAGCTTGTGGCTAAGCTAATGCCCAGGTTTGCCATGTGTGGATTTTAGCTATTTGTCACGGCTGCACTCCTCCAGTTATGATTGATGCCCGGGCCATGAGTGATGATCTGAAGCTCCAACGATTCTTTATTAAAACGCTTTTCCAAGCTGAACATTTGAATTATTTTTTTAAAAAAAGAAAAAAGAAAAAGGGCTACTCGATGTGAACTCTCGACGTGAAAACAACGAACTCAATGGAAACCCACGAGGACTCAAACATCCTGAGCGTGCAGATTTAAGGATTAGAGATTTACAGAAAAAAATATTAATTAATAAAAAAATAATAATAAAAATTAATTAATTAATTAATAATGTCTTTAAAAGCCTGGATTTGTGTAAAAAAAAGAAAAGAAAGAAAGAAAGAAACCAAGGTCATTATTGGTCAGATCACTTTATCGGCACAGAGGGAAAAAAAATAAAGAAAAGGTAATCACGGAGAGTGAGCTGATTTTTGATGCTTGAGAAGGTGAAGGCTTCGGTCAGGGAGCTTTAGTCGATGCTGTGAGCTCACGGTGATGGACTAAGTCTTTGATTAGGGGTCAGAGGTTGAAAGAGAAAGAGATTTAAGAAGGTAAAAAGAGAGAGAGAGAAAGACACAAAAGCTTGAAAGACTTTACAGATAATCAGAACATGCTAATCCTTTCTGCTAGCTGCGCACTTCGCTAGCTTTGTGTCTTTTCACTGTAACCTTGCTTTTTTTTTTGTCTTGTTTCCTTATTCGTGACTCGATAGCATTCTCTGATATGACAGATTTCCCCAAACATCAGTATGTACTTCCTGTGTGCACTCTAATTAACTTCCTTTCATAGGAAACAAAGGCCTGTGTGCTGCAGACGTCTGCGAGACGGAGCTCAATCACTCCATTGTACATTCCTTTCTATCTGTTATTTAACATACCTTTATTTATTCAGATTTGGTTCTTGTGTGTGTGTGTGTGTGTGTGTACAGTATGTGTGTATTGGTGTATGTATGAATGTGTGTATATCTGTATGTGTGTGTGTGTGTGTAGGTGTATGTATGAGTGTGTGTATATGTGTGTGTTCTATATGTGTGCGTGTGTGTGTGTATATGTGCGTGTACACGTGTGTGTGTGTATATGTTTGTGCATGTAGGTGTATGTGTGTGTGTGTGTGTGTGTGTATAAGTGTATGTATATGTGTGTGTAGATGTATGTGTGTGTGCGTGTGTGTATATATGTTTGTGTGTGTATGTATTTGTGTGTGTAGGTGTTTGTGTGCATGTGTGTTTGTATGTGTGGGTGTGTGTGTGTATTTTCTTTATTCCTCCAGTAAAGAGAGGCTTAGGTCTCCTGGATAGGAGAGGAGTGTTTAAGCGCTCCCCATGGCCACGCACAGAGACTTAAATCTATTCTGACACAGGCTTAGCTCCTGTAATCCTATTATTCCCGTCCGATCCCGCACAAAAACAACTCACAATAGCGCTTAAAGTTTAAACATTAGTGTATTGTTTGTCCTGGGGCTTCTTCTCAAATGCCATGAGATGGTTCTCGGTTCGAGAAGAATTGTTTAAATATTTCAGGTCTCAGTGTCAAGGAATTAGCAGAGTCCTGCTGTCCTGAGATAGATCTAACATTTAAACACCTGTTTGTTTGATTTCTGTTAAACGTCCATGACAGACTAGAGACATTCCTGGGTTCTGTTAAGACCTGAATTTAATGTAGAATAAAATAATGCATTATCAGTCTGTCCAGTGGAGAATAAAATGGTGTAAAGAACTGAGTGATGTTGTGTCTGTGAGTCTGATCTAAAACGAGTCTGTCGGCTTTCAGTGTGTTTTAGACGTGTGTTTTTCCCTCTGTTGGAGAACCTTACACCGAATTTTCCTGGTTGAAGATGAACTTTGAGCTGCTTTTTAGATGAACAAGCACTCGGAGCGTCTCAGAGAGCAGAAATGGGTTTGATCTCAACTTTTACTTTGAAGATACAAACATTTCTGTGGAAAAAAAATGTTTTTTGTTAAATTTGTACTTTTTCTATAAATTCATTGCCCCTAAAAGGCTAGAGAAAAACTTCTGAAACACTACAACGTGTCTACTTTCATACACTATATTGCCAAAAGTTTTGGGACGTCTGCCTTTACATGCACATGAATGTAATATGGAGTTGTCCCGCCCTTTGCAGCTATAACAACTTCAACTCTTCTGGGAAGGCTTTCCACAAGGTTTAGGAGTGTGTTTATGGGAATTTTTGACCATTCTTCTAGAAGCATATTTGTGAGGTCAGGCACTGATGTGGGGCGAGAAAGTCTGGCTCACAGTCTCCGCTCTAATTCATCCCAAAGGTGTTCTATGGGGTTGAGGTCAGGACTCTGTGCAGGCCAGTCAAGTTCCTCCACACCAAACTCACTCATCCATGTCTTTATGGACCTTGCTTTGGTCACTGGTGTGTAGTCATGTTGGAACAGGAAGGGGTCATCCCCAAACTGTTCCCACAAAGAGCATGAAATTGTCCAAAATGTCTTGGTATGAAGCTGATGCATTAAGAGTTCCTTTCACTGGAACTAAGGGGCCGAGCCCAACCCCTGAAAAACAACACCTGAACTCAGTGATTTGGAGGGGTGTCCCAAAACTTTTCGTAATGCAGTGTATTAGCTCCATATTAACCACCACTGTGGAGTGGAACATGACAAGGATGTCCAATCATCAACATGGACACAACAAATACAGCAAGAAATTACTTTTTTTTTTTGCTTCTACACTGGATTCAAAGTCCTCCAAGTTAATGAAGTAAACAGGAAATTTCTATTCAGTGAGTTCAAAAATCCGAACTCTACAGAGACTCTGAGTGTCCCCGAGAAGATGTCCACTGTGAGGGTGAACTGTGTAGGAGTCTGAGCTTCCAGACGCCTGAGAAATGCCTGACAGAGAGAAATATTCACCGGAGCTGATAATCACATCCTGTGTGAAGAAAAACCCGCTTCAAACTGCAAAAAGTACATTTATTAAGAGGCTCTGAACGAGAGCGAGGCGAGTCAAGAGCCGTGTGTGTAGGTGTCCATGCTAATTTTTTGAGTCTCCAGAGTTTTAGCCTTGCTGGAAAAATGGTTGATACTTTAACATTAACGCCAAAAAATCCCATGATTAATCTATCATTCAGTACAGGAACACTTTCATCTGGATTCCTAGATACGATCCGGAAAGGTCAAAAGACGTACAAACAAACGGGTGAGTAAATCTCTCTCTTGCTCTCTCTCTCTCTCTCTCTCTCTCTCTGTCTCTCTCTCTCTTTTGCAGGAGAAATATATCTAAATAATAAAAATTATAAAAATTAATAAAAATTACATCATTTTATGTAAGCGAGTAAACACTTGAGATTAGAAAATAATCAGCAAGTTACTTTTACCACTCGAAAAAAATAGTATTTTTATTTAACAACCATTACAGTTCATTCCCAGAGGCCAAAAACAATGAATTTCATCCAGGTATTCTCGAACTCCCCGTTGATGATTGAACGTTTTTATCACGTCTCACTCCACAGTGGAGGTTAATATGAAGCTCACATGACAGTAGACACTCAGGACTTTGTAGAATTAAGAATTTGTAGTGTTTCAGAAGGATTTCAGTTTTTTAGCCTACTAGGAGCGATATATTCATAGCAAAGTACAGTAAAAAACAAAAACTGTTCATTTTTTTCCACAGAAATGTTTGTATCTTCAAAGTAAATGTTGAGATCAAACCCATTTCTGCTCTCTGAGACGCTCCGAGTGCTTGTTCATCTAAAAAGCGGCTCAAAGTTCATCTTCAACCAGGAAAATTCTGTGTAAGGTTCTCCAACAGAGGGAAAAACACACGTCTAAAACACACTGAAAGACGACAGACTTGTTTTAGATCGGACTCACAGACACAACATCACACAATTCTTTATACTGATAGAAAACGTCTCGTAATTCGATTCTAATCATCACTGTATTGGGTTAAAGTACAAAAATTTGTACTGTGTATCCAT
Organism: Hemibagrus wyckioides; assembly: GCF_019097595.1. Lineage (NCBI taxonomy): Eukaryota > Metazoa > Chordata > Actinopteri > Siluriformes > Bagridae > Hemibagrus > Hemibagrus wyckioides. The sequence goes on along the minus strand of NC_080717.1, from coordinate 2,845,553 downwards.
TTATTGTTATTTAGATTGTTCTCAATTACATATTATCAGCAATTACATCAGTCGATTCCACTGTTATAATTCCTTCCTTCCTTCCTTCCTTCCTTCCTTCCTTCCTTCCTTTCACCCTTCCTTCCTTCCTTCCTTCCTCCCTGCCTCCCTCCATCCCTCCATCCTTCCTTCCTTCCTCCATCCTTCCTTCCTTCCTTCCTTCCTTCCATCTGACTCATCCAGCTCTCTGGACTGAAAACCAACATGTCTGAGACCGAAGCGTCTTGGTAACTTCCTCAGACATCTCAGAAAGACGCTACAGTCCTTTGAATCTGATTTCCTCGCTGCATACATGAGAACATCCTCTGTGATTGATTTTTTTCTTCTCTCCCTCCCTCTCGATCTCTCTCTCCTTCCCTGACACTTTCATGAGGCTCCTCTGAGTGCTTCCTTGGCTGCATTTCCATCTTATTTGGACACGTTATGAAGGCAGAACTGCAGCTATGAAAACTTTTCGCAGATTTCCAAGCTGCTCCTGTAGCCATGAGCTGGGCTAAAGTTTCACAGCTAGCCTTATACACGGATGCTTTCCGTCAGAACTCGGCTGTTTTCTTCTCAACTATCACTTCCTTCTGCTTTTACGGAGTGACGTCAAACCGACATGGCCGCTTGTCGGAGCAGAATTGCTTCGGATCAGTTAGCATACAACAAGAATGCTTGGCTAAATCTATAACACTGACCATCACTTACTCACAGTTTGAGAAGGTCATCATCAACATGACAGCTATCACTGAGATTAGCCGGATTTCTGAATATTTGTTGCTAAGCATCTCGCAATCATCGCTGTTTAAAAGTAATAAACCATCTCCCACTCAGGTCTGTAAGTGTAGCTTCTACATACACACACTCACACACACATACACTCACATACACACACCTATTGACACACACACACACACTCACACACATACACACACCTACTGACACACACACACACACACTCACAAACACATACACACACCTATTGACACACACACACACACACTCACACACATACAAACACACACTCACACACATACAGACACTCACATACACACACCTATTGACACACACACACACACTCACACACACATACACACACCTATTGACACACACACACACACTCACACACACATACACACACCTATTGACACACACACACACACACACTCACACACACATACACACACCTATTGACACACACACACACACACACTCACACACATACACACACCTATTGACACACACACACACACACCTATTGACACACACACACACACACTCACACACACATACACACACCTATTGTGACACACACATACACTCACACACACATACACACACCTTTTGACATACACACACACATACACACAAACATACACACACTCACATACACACACCTATTGACATACACACACACACATATATACACACAAATATATATATATATACACATACTCAAATACCTTCACATGCACATCTACACACATACATATTTTTTACTTTTTTTTGCAAATGATATCATACAAGACACAACAAAATCAGTGTAACTCAAATAATCACTCTTTACATCCATGTTGAGCAGAAAAGCATCTCAGAAAGCTCAAGATCTCAAAAACCTGGAGATGGACCTACTCTTAATCAGGTTCTGCTGTCAGGTTCTTTCAGCCGAGGACAGTGACAGCAGGTTTGGTTTGGAAGAGAACAGATGTTTATTTAGCGGCTAATCGTCAGGAACAACATAGTCGGCACGTTTTTCAGCTACAATGTTTATTATTAAAAGCGCTCTGCAAAATAAATTGAATTGGAAATTAGCTTCCATTAGAACTATTTCATTCATATCTACACCATTAATTAATAACGTCCTCTTATTTAGGCTTGAAATTATAAATCAGTGATAATAAGCACACACACATCACATTCACACAGATTTGTTATATTCTACAGCGATGCTACACTATTACATTAGAGCCACTATGACAAGACCCCAGAGTGCTGCAGCTTCAGCTTCATCCCTATTCACCGAGTGAAAATTTCCTCCTCGGATGGATTTCAGTACGCAGTAAGAACTCTATTACCCAGAGCGATGATGTGTGGGCTGGAGAGGACCGTCTCATATCGCTCAGACGGAGACGTAGCCGCTATCGGGACGAGTCTCTGCTCTGCTTCTGTAACCATCAGCAAACACAAGGAGGTCTTCAAGTGAGTCTTCAAACACCAAGTCGTCCAGATTCTTCTGCATCTCACATCAAGTTCACCTGCCCGCTGTCTGTCTGGATCTCATCTGAATCATGATGTATCCAAATGATGAAGCCGTTTGAGGCAGAAATTGTGTTACCCATGTTTATAGCCAAGGAAATCGACCCTGTTGCTTGTATTATTGTTGCTCTCATGGTTAAAAGTTTCCTATTTATGTATTTATTTATTTATTTATTTATTTATTATCATCTTTTTATTGTTTTTTATTTGTTTGTTTTATTTACCAGAGTTTATAAAAAAATAAGTTTTTTTTTTTTTTTTTTTTTTTAATCCATTCAAAATTTAACTCCAATGCAAACATTAAAAAATGGACTGAATGGGTTTGTTATTATTAATATTATTGCTGCTCTCATGGTTAAAAGTTTTCTATTTCTATTTTCTATATATATATAAACGTTTTCGCTTTATTATTTTTTAATTCTATTTTTATTATTGTTTGTTTTTTGTTTGTTTTATTAAACCAGAATATATAAATAATAGACCTTTTTTCTTTTGTTTTTCTTTTTTTCCATCCATTTTTTTCATATTGTTTCTGTTTTACTTTTATATATTTTTATGACTTTTCCTTCTAGTAAATAAGTCACCCGACAATTTCATGATTTTGTGATCACAGAAATTAACACAAAAAAATATTTTTTTGTTTGTTTTTGTTTTGTTTTTTTTTAACCAGAATATATGCATAATAAACCTTTCTCTTCTTCTTCTTTTTTTTTTTTTTTTACATTTTTTAAAAAAAAATTTTTTACATCCAACATTTTCTCATCAATTTCTGTTTT
>NC_080717.1:2795000-2837500 GCF_019097595.1 Hemibagrus wyckioides | reverse complement strand
TTCTTCTTCTTATTATTATTATTATTATTATTATTAACAGTGCCCCCTATTGACCCAGGGGTATTAGCCGTGACAGCGAACCCCGGTCTCCCCTAAACTAAAACTGCATCTGATAGTTGTTAATGATTCAAGATCAATTTAATTATCAATACAAAGAGATTAGAGTTTATATGAAATGATGTTTTATTTCTGCTCTCTCTCTCTCTCTCTCTCTCTCTCTCTCTCTCTCTCTTTCTTTCGTTCTTTCTTTGTAATTCTCGAAGTTTGAAACACTGTACATAATAAAGCAGGTTCATTTTTAAAAGCGTTAGCATAAAGCGTGACTGCTCTATTCAGGTCACTGGCTTTAGTAACTGCTCTAAGTTCACTTTGCTTTGACTTTACGCCGAGGACGTTCTTCACGTTCACTTTGTCTTGATGAGGTCTGGGGCCTTAACTGGAGCTTGATGAAGTCGTGTGCCATGACTTTGTTGAGGTGTCAAGAACGCCTGGGCACTCGAGCAGCAAAGCACCGGAGTTTTTTTTTTTCTTCATTAGTTTTTTTTTTTTTTTTTTTTGTTAACCGTAGAAGCAGAGAGGTAGAACAAGAACAAGGGTAAGAACGTGTATGTGTGTGTCTGTGTGTGTGTGTAGATGTGTGGGAGGGTGTGTTGCTTGGTTTGTCTAGAAAAAAATAATGATGTAAATAATAAATAATGAAAGCCAAATCATGATGAAATCTCTCATTTCTAAATAATAACCCACTCAGTGTCATGCTTTAATAGGAAAAAAATCAACAATGGCATGAAACAGAGTTACTCTTAGCACCCTAACCCTGATTACTTTACCATTACAGCATGTCCTGAAGCTTTTATTCCTCTTCCACAGCAGCAATTCACCAATTCACTTATTTTTTTTATCCATTTATAGATACAGTGGAACCCCTGAATTGGAATTTAATTCAATCTGGAGGCGAGTTCTTAAATTGTGAAACGGATTTTTCCCTCAAGAAATAATATAAATACAGATAATCCGTTCCAGCCGCCCAAAAATATGACCAATATTCCCAATACGAAGCGTATGTAAACTGTATGGCTGCTTACAAAGAACTGACCCAAGCATTCCATGTCAAGGCTCCTCACAGGAAGTTGTGCCACCAAGCTTAGGCTAAAAATAGAACAGACCACCCACACCACCAATCTGTCAAAAAAAAAAACACCCGAAAAATCACCTAGCTTTTGAACGCATGACGAAGGAGACGTTGGTATCATGGGTTGATTCTTTCCAAACAGCTTTCACTGACTGAAAAAAAATACATAAAATTTGTAAACTCACTTCAGCTGGATTTTCACTGATGCTAACAAGTTTTGAATGGCTATAGATATATTTATATACCTATAGTATAAGCCATAACATTGTGAGCAGTGACCGGTGAAGTGAATAAGACTGATGATCTCCTCATCATGGCCCCTGTTAGTGGGTGGGATATATTAGAGGCAGCAAGTCAACATCTTGTCCTCAAAGTTGATGTTAGAAGCAGGAAAAATGGACAAGCGTAAGGATTTGAGCGAGTTTGACGAAGGGCCAAATTGTGATGGCTAGACCACTGGATCAGAGCATCTCCAAAACTGCAGCTCTTGTGGGGTGTTCCCGGTCTGCAGTGGTCAGTATCTATCAAAAGCGGTCCAAGAAAGGAACAGTGGTGAACCGGCGACAGGGTCATGGACGGTCAAGGCTCATTAATGCAGGTGAGGAGCGAAGGCTGGCCCGTGTGATCTGATCCAACAGACGAGCTACTGTTGATCACATTGCTGAAGAATCAATTTAATGCTGGTTCTGATAGAAAGGTGTCAGAATACACAGCAGGGCTGATTTGGCAGCAAAAGGAGGCCCAACAAAATATTAGGCAAGTGGTCATAATGTTACGCCAGATCGGTGTATATATGGTGTGTGTGAGAGAGATTTATACCATGCTTTTAGACGTTTTTTTTCTCTCCTATAAACCTGCTGTATTGTGATTAAGTGTTGATCTACATCACGATAGCACTAATGTGTGTATATTATTATGTTGATGGTGCGCTGTACAGAATATGAAATGGTGTTAAATAAAGAAAGTGAAGAGCATAGAGCCTGTGAACTGATGCATAATAAATCCTCCTCTCACTGCAGAAAGCCTACGCTGGTCATGTGACACACTGATACTTATTCTATACGTCAGCAATATATATATATATATATATATATACTGTGTGTGTGTGTGTGTATATATGTGTATATATAAGAGAGAGAGTGATGTTTAAACATCACTATGAGAGCGAGAGACTCTCATCACTAATGCATGACAGATTCTCACCCTGCTTCCCTCGGAGGATTAGCCACCTACGGTATACACCGTACCTTACGCTTGCGTCTCGGTATGATTTACGCCATTGTAACCTTTTTCAATTCCGTATAACGATGACAGATTTACAGCCAGGTCTCGGGGTTTAATAGTCAGCGTACATTTAATAAAGCAGCATATAACCTGACCTGTGACACATGACATACGTGTTTATGTTCATGTTCATGTTTATGTTCATATACAGAGCCGTTCTGTGAGCAGTGGAGCGTTTCCCTGTCAGGAAAACAATCAACTTCAGGGATTTACTGTTTAATTTCATATTATAGGATTTTTCTTTTTAACCTTGCACTACGACATTTTTTTTTTCTTTAATAATCAAATAAAAAAAATTATAATATTGTTTTATTTATTTTGTACAAAAATTATATATATTTTTAAATATTTTTTTTAAACATCTTAGCCTTGAATGTTATTTTTTTTCTCTGTGCATATGCAATGCATTTGATTTTTATTTGACATTTAGAAAAATAATAAAATTGAATAACAAATTCCTTCTTAAAAAAAATTAAAATAAATAAATAAAAGCAAATCAGGAGACTATGGTCATTGAAAAACTGTCTCAAGAAACCCGGAGTGAATCCATGCCCAGGATCGCCTCAGATTCTTGGGAATATAATCCGATGTGGTCCTCTAACCTCGAGGTTAGCCATCCTAAGTGTTCAGAGATGCTTTTCTGCTCACCATGGTTGTAAAAAAGTGATTATTTGACTCGTCTTCACCTTCCTGTCAGCTTGAACCAGTCTGGTCTCTGATCTCTCTCATCAACCAGACACAGACCTGCCACTCACTGGATATCTGATGCTCTTGGCATGACTCTGTCTAGAGACCTGTGCTAACTGCTTTAGCTGCAGCTGGCAGAATTTTGTCAAGTCTTTTGATGCTCAGAGTTATGAGAAGAGACATTAATTAAACAGGAGGCCAGATGAAGTGGATAAAACAGGACGTATGTTGATATATGATGCAAAATCAGACACCTGAGCTGGATGTTTCATGTCTTCTGATTCTCTTGACCTGTTTCTACATGTTTTTCCTAATCTAATCATGGCTGCTTCTGCGTACGCTATTGGCTGCGCAAATAAATAAATAAATAAAGAAAGAAATACACGAATACTCAGGTTGTTATTAACGTGTACATAAATTAGCATGCTCACGCATTAAAGCATGCGTTATGGAGGACGGAAGGGCAGTGGATCATCCGAGGTGTGATAAATTCTCTGCAAATAAAGCCCTCGTGTTATTGTGTCATGCGCTATCATGGTAATAGCATGTCAGCAAAATGCTAATGTCTAAACACTTATGTAAAGCCTTTCACAGTTGATATGGTATGTTTGGGCGTGCAGCGCAACCTAACACTCCCCTACACACTGCAAATGCCTCCTCTTGTTCTGCTGCGTGGGACTGTAAAGAGCTGTGAGCCAGAATGGCAAGTGTCTGGGGATGACACACACACACACACACACACACACGGGCACCACACGTCCCTGCTGGCTGTTGTTATGGGTGGTAGGAGCTCAGGTAATGGCGCCGTATTGCTGATGTAATTTGCTGTAACAGATGCCAAACAGACCTACAGCTACAATAACACTCTGACACTGTTACTGTTGTGACTGCGCAGCCATTTTGATTCTCAGGTGTGCGCTGAAGCTGCCAACAGAGGAACACAGCGAATCGAAACACACGCCTACGCACCGAAGCGCACACCGGAACGGTACGAGGCGATCCGAGGCGAGGCTAGCGTGTACTAGCGTGCACACGTCAGTAGAAGACAGATCATTAAGTGTAGGTCATTCGATATAATTATTTCTTGTTGTAAAAACTGCACACCTGTTTTATGGAAGCAGCAGCTGGTCATGAACAAGGGAAAAGGTGTGGACTTTTTTCAGAAAAAAATAATACCTTTTTACATCCATCAGTCTTCTCGACCGCTTATCCCACACACGGGGTCAGGCGGCGGCGGAAAAACCATGGAGGTTTCTAGGTATAAAATATATACTATTAAGTCCCGAGTGGAACAGAAAAGCGTGTCATTGGGTGTTTGAAGCTCGACGCTTTAAAGGAAACAGCCGAAGGGAGTCAAAGTGCATGAGTTCACTCAGTGGGAGGGGCATACTCTCAATCACCTGTCAATCACAGAGATTCTAGGCTGTGAGGTCGTGTGTGTGGAAGAGGGCCGACAGCACATGTGTGATGAGGCACAGGTTGGCTTCACGTGTTTTGGATTAAGTTCTTGATAGCTTTCACATTGTGAAGCGAAAAGAAAAAAAAAACGGTACTAGGAGAGAAAACAATAGCAACACAATTTGAACCTTATTTCAGTGAGTCAAATCATTTGACTCGGCTCACAAATATGACTCGTCTTTTCAGTTCATTTCCCGGTCATCTTTCTTTCTTTCTTTCTTTCTTTCTTTCTTTCTTTCTTTCTTTCTTTCTTTCCGACTTTCCTCCTTTCTTTCTTTCTTTCTTTCTTTCTTTCTTTCTTTCTAAAAGATAAATTTTCCAACGTTACGAATTTCAGTCTAGCAAAATTCTTTTCACGGGATTTTAATTTTATAAAAAAATGAATTCAAAATAATCGCTAAATCAGCAAGGCACTACATGATGTACACTGACAAATACAATAAACATCCTTGTATTAAAGTTATTGTGCTGCTGCCTCTGCTTCATTAAGAAGATTAATTTCCATTCATCCTGGTAACTAATCGCCTCTCCATCACACCGCCTCTTAGATGGAGCCAAGAGCCGAATGTAGGTCTCGCTAAACGCCTTCACGTACAAACCAACAGCTCAGACTTCCTGTAAATGAAGCCTTCCATGGAATCATATTCATTCGAGTCAGGTTGAATCGTTTGATTTAATTGTAATGAAGACTAAAGAGCTATGAAGTGAGCAGCATACAATCCAAAAAACCTGTGCCTTCTTTACTGACTCCACCTCCGCAGTCGAGCCCCCAATCCAGGTTTTTTAAGACATCTGAACATCTTCTCGTGAGTCGTTGGTGATTTATGCGTGAGATCTTGCGAGTAGGAGGCAGTGATGGACATCAGGCATCTGCCTTTGAGTCATTGAGATTTAACGACACAGATCAGCGAGCAAGGAGGCGATCTATCACGTCTTAACACGCGTACATGTGCGTCAGAGCAGCCTGCCTTCCGTGCTGAGCTTAACTAGAGTTTAACTAGAAATCATTTTTGGTGAAGGTTGTGAAGGTTTTATGGAACTGGGGAGAAGGTTTGTTGGAGGTCTACAAATCCTGATGGCAGTTTTTCTGGAGAAATTTGGATTTTTTTATCTATATATATATATATATGTGTGAGTGTGTAAGCTTCATAGTGATGGGTAAAGCTTGCTGAAGATTACATAAAAGTTTTCTCCAAGTTTCTGGACGTTTCCTGCTGAAGACAGTTAGGGGTTATGGAGGTTGAGAGAAAGTTTGCTGAAGGTCTAAAAGTTTCTGGAGATATTTGGAGATAGTTGGGGTTTTTTTTGTTGTTGTTTTTGGAGGTTGGCTGAATTTGACCAAATTCTTGCTGAAGATAGTTTGGGGTTATGGAAATAGAAGAAGATTTCGATAGAGATTGCTAGAGATGTTCTCAAGATCGATGGGGTTTAGGGACATTTAGAGAAGTTTGCTGAAGGTCTACAATGGGTGCTGGAGGCAGTTCATCTCCAAGTTTCTGGAGGTTTTCGCAGCTAGTTGGTGTTTTTCTGTTGTTGTTGTTGTTTCTGGAGTTTTTGGAAGTTAGATGGAGTTTACCAAATTGTAGCTGAAGATACTTTGGGGTTATGGAAATGGAATAAGATTTCCATGGTGACTGCTCAAGACTTCTGAAGGTAACATAGAAATTTCTGGAGATTGCTAGAGATGTGCTGAAGATCGATGGGGTTTATAGAATTTGAGAGAAGGTTTGCTGTAGGTCTACAGTGGTTGCTGGAGGCAGTTTCTCTCCAGGTTTCTGGAGGTATTTGGAGCTAGTTGGTGTTTTTGTTTGTTTCTAGAGTTTGGGGTTATGAAGATGGAAGATGATTCTATAATGTTTGTTCTGATTTCTGAAGGTTACATAAAATGCTTTATAAACATTTCTGGAGGCTTGCTGGAGATAGCTGGGTGGGTTGGTTGGGGGAAATAACCAGTAGAGGTTGCTGGAGATTATGCTAAGGTTTGATGGAGATCATCAAGAAGTGGCTGAAGGTTTCCTGAAGGTCTGCAATGACAGTGACACAAGTTTGGTAAAGGATATGTAAATATTTTTCTGAAAGTTTCTAGACGTTTGCTGGTTTCTGGAGGCTGGATGGAGGTTCTCTGATGTTACACTGGAAGTTTCCAAGAAAGAAGTTGATGGAAAGTTTACTGGAGATACAAAATAACTTTTAGAAGATTCTGGAGGTTTGCTGATGGTTACTAAAACAGCTGGAAGTGAACAAGGGTTTGCCGATGGCCCACAGTGACCGCTCAAGTTCCTGGAGGTTACGTGAAGTTTCTAAAGGTCGGCTAAAATTTACTAATGGTTTGCTGGAGATTTTTGGGATTTCTGGCAGTGGTGAAGGTTTGCTGAAGATCTAAGGCGGAAACCAAAGGCTGACAGAGATTTCAACAAAAGTTTCTCCATATGTCTTGAGGCTTGCTGCAGGCTGAATGTGATGTGGCTGGAAGCTAGGAAATGTTTATAGATTTTTTCTTCTTTTTTCGTGTGTTTGTGATGGGTATAACAGAAACAGAGTAGATTGAAGTTTCTCAAAGTTGGTAAAGATTCCCTATATGTTTGCTCGATGTTCGCTGAAGGTTAGCCCGAAGTTTCCTGGTGGTTTTCTGGAGATCTGCTAAAGGCTTTCTGGTCGCTGGAGGCTAGATGGGAGATTCCTGTTGGCTGAGTTAGCATCAGGGTAATGATGCCCTGAGGGAAAGCCTCTCTTCCCGGTCCCGCCCTACCACAACCATTAATGTTTGTGATGCCAGCTGATACCTGCACAACCGACATACACACACTGATGCAACAAATTGCAAGTGTTAACCTCATATACACAAACACACCACTGAACAATTTGGCATGTAAATGTGTTCTCAGAAAACCTGTGGCTAAGACATGCATATGGTGTTCATATGGAGTTAGTCTCACACACACACACACACACACACACACACACAAACACACACACACGAATGAGTGAGAGGGATTTCTGAAGTGTTAGGTGGGTGAAGAAAATGTCTGTATAAATGGGAGAATAAAGAAGTGTTACAATAAGTGTTGTTTTTTCGATGTGTGAATGTGAATAATTGTCTAGATATTAATACTTTAAACTCATTTAAAAATATTATTATTATTATTAAATATTAAACTAATAATAATAATAATAATAATAATAATAATAATAATAATAATAATAATAATGAAAGTAGTAGTTGTTGTAATAGTATAATTTAAATATTAATTAAAATATTTTTATTTGAATATAATTTACAATATACTAAAAACTTACATCATATAAACTATGCAATCTGACATCATAATAAATTTCCCGGGTAACAAAATCATATTTTTATTAAGTAAATATTAATGTTTTGGATATAGTTATTTACACTTTGTTGTGTTTTAATTAAGATTTTTATTGATTAACCAACAGTGTTATTTTCACACTGCTGATAAAGCTTTTTCAGCAGATTTATTCATGCTGATTTTTTACATTTGAAATAATGAGGATTTGTGTGTTTGTGTCACAGAGAGAGGTGGTTTACTACACTACACTATACTACACTATACTACACTATACTACACTATACTATACTACACTATACTATACTGTACTGTACTATACTATACTATACTATACTATACTATACTATACTATACTATACTATACTATACTGTACTGTACTGTACTATACTATACTATACTATACTATACTATACTATACTATACTATACTGTACTGTACTGTACTATACTATACTATACTATACTGTACTATACTATACTATACTATACTACACTACATTATACTACACTATACTATACTGTACTATACTATACTATACTATACTATACTATACTATACTATACTACACTACACTATACTACACTATACTATACTGTACTATACTATACTATACTATACTATACTATACTATACTATGCTATACTACATTATACTACACTATACTATACTGTACTGTACTATACTATACTATACTATACTATACTACACTACACTATACTACACTATACTATACTATACTATACTGTACTATACTGTACTATACTATACTATACTATACTATACTGTACTATACTATACTGTACTATACTATACTATACTGTACTATACTATACTATATTACACTATACTGTACTATACTGTACTATACTATACTATACTATACTATACTATACTGTACTATACTATACTGTACTATACTATACTATACTGTACTATACTATACTATATTACACTATACTGTACTATACTGTACTATACTATACTATACTATACTACACTACACTATACTACACTATACTATACTACACTATACTATACTGTACTATACTATACTATACTATACTATACTATACTGTACTATACTATACTGTACTATACTATACTATACTGTACTATACTATACTATATTACACTATACTGTACTATACTATACTATACTGTACTATACTATACTATACTATACTATACTATACTATACTATACTATACTATACTATACTATACTATACTGTACTGTACTATACTATACTATACTATACTATACTATACTATACTATACTACACCTGGCTAGACTGTACCTGCTATACTACTATAGGCTACTCAATACTATACTGAATACTGAATACTTTAAACTCTGCTATACTCTATAACTCTACACTTTACTTTACAATACTAGACTAGACTTTGCTGTACTATATTAGAGTGCCTGCTTGATCAATAGAGCACTATTTGTGATTTAAATATTGTAAAAATTACTACCTACTTACTCATTACTTACTACAGTATGTAGACTAGGAACTATCAATTAACTAATTTTCTTAATTACTTATCTAATGACTTACAAATACACCAATTCTCCATTAAACATGTGCTAATCATAATTATACTATACTTAACTCTATACTATAGTCACTCTTAACTCTAGTATAGTCACTATACTATCAATCTAGCACTCTGGGTGACTTAGCGCCAGCAAAAGAGCACTGGAAATTATTAATGACTTTATGGTTACTAACTACCGACTGAGGACTAACTAGCTAATTTTTTTACTTACTTATTTAACCATTTACTGTCCAGTATTGCAACAATTAAAAAAACACATGCAGACTGAAACAAATCCAAATACAGTAATTGTGCATTAAGCAGGAAATAAATATTGAAGGAAGTTAAGTAAAGAAATATCATGTGATATGAAAGATTCTAATTTCTGGTAATGTTTCATATCAAGCTTTCGCGTGTGCGAATGCTGAGAGCTGTGCTAAACAGATTGCTGGCACAGCGAGTGGAGTAAGGAGAAAAAACCTGCAGCTCGGTGTGTTAGTGTGTGTGTTAGTGTGTGTGTGTGTGTGTGTGTGTTTGCATTTGTTTAACTGTGTACTTGCTCCCTCTTACATCATGGCGATGAAGCAGTGGTCAGTCTTCTATGTGATTACAGCATGGCTGAGAGCGAACCTGTTGACTAATTAGACGCGTGAAAGGTTACAGGCAGATCCGGCAACCTGTCAGGCAATTAAAAACTACCCCACAAGACCGAGCTGAGAGTGGAGTCATCCTCGCTTTACACAGCTGAACTTTCTCCTTCCTGTTGAGTGAATCTCACACCGCTGACCGCCTCGCTGCAAGCTCACTGTCCAACTCCAAGATCCATTAAATATTCAAAAAATCACGTCTGCAGTGACAGCTGCTCATTTTATCTCGTGGATATGTCCCAATCCACACTATATAATATCTAGGTTGTATATTTCACACCTTTTTGCACTATATGCTGTGAACGTGTCCCAAATCACATCCAGTTCCCTATCTAAGCCATATAAACATGTATTGTACACTACGGCTCCCTATACCATATGCACATAAACACTAAGTAGTCTTTATTTGTCACATACACATTACTGCACAGTGAAATTCTTTCTCCACTCTTGGGGGGTTTGGGGTCAGAGCACATGGTCAGCCATGATACAGCACCCCTTGAGCAGGGTGGGTTGAGGGGCCTTGTTTAAGGACCCAACAGAGGCAGTTTGGTGTGCTGGGGCCTGAACCCTGATCTTCCGGTCAATGACCCAGAGCCTTAACCACTTGAGCAACCACTTCAAACATAGTGCTCTATTGGGTACACTCAATGTTTGTTCTCTAAAGAAATAAAATAATTAGCTCTTAGCACTTACACAGTAAGAGTGGGAATACATAGACACCAGGGTGCTAGCGATTAGTGTGTGTGTGTGTGTGTGTGTGTGATTTCCTGAGCATTGACAGGTCAGAGTGAATGCTAGCGGCCCATCTGCACCTGTGTGTCTTACGTTTCTACTATTCTGTCACAGCAAACAGATTTTTTTATTGTGTGTGTGTGTGTGTGTGTCCTGAATGACACAAACCGCAGAGCTTCACACCGAGCGTAGGCCGCAGCTGCGTAGCCGCTCAGCACTCTGTAATTACCGGCAGGTCGGCGTCAGAGTGCTGTAATCGCGCCTGTCCCTGTGTTTTTGTGCATGATTGAGTTTCTGGCATTTCACACCAAAATGTGTTGTTTCCCCTTCCACGAGTGACGAATGTTCAGGAGCAGCAGCTTCAAAATCACATGCTCACGTCACATCACTCGCAGCTCTTGATATATGAAACCCGGACCTGAGCCATAGCCTGTAATTCTCCAGCCTGAGTGTTTATCCGGGTATCAGAGCAGCTTCCTTATGATTATTATTATTATTATTATTATAAAAACACAAAATGCGGATTACAGGAAATGTGGGTTCACGAGAACACTTGCTGTTTGTGAACGTTATAAAATTTAAAAATATGGCCATTAAATTAAGCTAAAAATGTTTTACAAGCAACTACGAGTGTGTTTCAGATCAATAACCTTTTATTAAAATATTTACTTTATTATTTATTAAGATCATTTTTTATTCAAAAATTCATTAAACAATACATAAGATAATATTATATAAAATCATTTATTAAAATATAAACTAGCCCAACAAACAGCACTATAACTACACTTTAACTTAAATCGAAAAAAAAAAAAAAAAAAAAAATATATATATATATATATATATATATATATATATATATATATATATATATATATTTAAATGAAATATGAATATAATAAATAAATAAATAAATAAGCAATCAAACAAACAAATAAACAAAAAACAAACAAACAAATAAATAAATATTATCTGAGTTTGAAAGTCCAACACTGTTACACAAATTAGAGCTTATTTATTTAATATAAATATAAGTAAATTACTGAAGCTTGTCTTCTTGCTAATATTATCAATATTAATTACCAATATTTTGTGTATTTGCCCATGCAAGGCTAAAAATCTAAAAACTAAAACTAAAAAAAAATAGATTAGAAAGTTTTTTTTAAGTAATAAAAAAATTTTAAAAATATTTTTTAAGTTTTTAAAGCTTTTAAAGGTTAGATATTAGGTTCTGCACTCATGAACTCACGTCTACAACCTTTCTCAGTGTTAGCTAATGAAGAAACAGAGCTCTAGTGCTAATAGCACTAATGTAGAAAGCTAGCTAGATGTTAGCTAGACTTTAGGATGTTCATGTAGCTAACAAGTAGAACAAGCTTAAAGCTATCAGTTTAGCATTTTTTTTTCTATTTAACTCAGTCGTGTTACAGTTTTATGAATAACTTTATGGATGAATTCTTTTGCTAAATCTTTCAAGTGGATCAAAACTGGTGACCTGCTAGCTCTTCATTAACTGTTAGCATCATTAGCCTTACAGATCACATCATTTCCCACTGAGTAGAGTTTTTTTCCTTTAACTTACACGAATTAAGTAAATTGCATTTCTTTTGTTTAATTTATTTTAAATATGATTTATTATATTTCTTTATATACCACGCTTTGTTTTAAATAACATTTACTCTGCCTTTATTTTATTCTACTATATATAAAACTCTACATTTTATTAAATCATTTAATAGATAAAAATATATTTACATATTTATATCTTATTACATTTACTCTCAAATAATTTTAAATAAATATGAATTCTGTACAATTTAATTTATTATCATATTTTGTCTACTATTTGTTTATTTATTTATTTCTTTCCTCATTTGTTTTTGCACTACTTAAATAAAAACACCAATGAGCAAAAACAGCTTCTTCCTTCAGGTCATCGGCTCACCGGATTCTACTCGACTGCCGTCCTCTTTATGTCAGGTACGTGTCCAGCCTGAGGCGAAGTGTTTCCAGGGCTGTAACATCTCCCTTCTGTGAGCAATCCGTGTGAAGCTCTGTTATCCGGCTGCGAGACTCGGCAAGCGTTTATTATTTGTTATTATGATTCGTTCGCGGTCGAAGGCGCCAGCGCCAGGAGACGTTACTCTTGCAGGTAATGATGCGTGCTGTTTGGCCGACGCTCTCACCTGCCTCCTGTGATAAGAAGGAAAGAACCTTCCACCAGGATAGGTGAGGACAGATGAGCATGCTCACTGCGGATGAACCCGATATCCATCAGCGCACCTTCATCTCCAGACACCACCAGAGGAGATGGAGTTCACTGATCAAAAAAGATGAGGGTGGCATTTTGGCAAAAAAGGAAAAAAAAAGAAAAGGACTATCGAGCAGGGTTAAAAGGAGGTGTGAAGGAATCAAAGATGAGCCGAAGCGAAGAGACAGGAAGATGTATATTTTCATGCAGGTGCTTGCCTAACACCTGCTTGTTCCTCATTCCTTTAAACACAGACACATTATTTTTCCTCTTTCTTGTCTGTTTTACTTTTTTGGCTAAAAGAGAAATGAACCTGCGCTGGAGAGGCATCTCATAAAATTTGCATCGTAGTAATATTTTCCAACAAGTGTGTCTGATTTGCATTTCATCTTCCATCATTTTTCTAGCTTTACTTACATTTTTGTTATGCAAACTTACTCAAATGAAACATTTTCGCTGAACGGGAACAAAATTCCGGTTTATTTATTCATTCAAGCGTTTCATTTTTCTCCATTCATTCAGCTACAGCAAGGTTTCCAGAGCCTCAAAAAATCCACAACCTCCTTCAGATTTATTTTAGAAACATAATCCAGTTATTGGATTTTTACTCTCCTTTTTTAAACATCTACAATACACAATATTTCTGGCAATTTATAGTAAACATTTCAAATCTTTTTTTTCTTCTTCCTGAAGAAAGCATTTTTTACCAAATTGATCCATGGATCATCAGAAAACACTTTTTCCCAGATTCCAGAGCCAGAATCCAGATTCCAGAGGCCAAACTTTTCCTGGGAACATCAGACATGAGACAGGAATACGGTTTGAATAAGACACCACAAAAACTTCACACACTGGGAAGAAACCAGAGAACCTGGTGCTACTGCCATGTTTTTGGAAAAATAACTAGAAAATTTCAAATCCAAGAAAAAAATGGATATGAGGACAACTTTAAACAGCACAAGCAAGAAACCGAGCTCAGGTTTGAACCTTAAACTCGAACTATAAAGTCTATCCTGGAAACACCGGTACCGGGTGTGAAGTGTGAATGAATCCAGGATAAGAAGTCACACACATACACACACACACACATTCACACCTATTCCCATGTTTACGGAGCATTTAGAGGAATCCAGAGGAAGCCAACACGGAAATGAGGAAAGTTAGTAGCACAGAGGGAAACCCAGTCAAAGCTCAGTATCAAACTGGAAATGCTGGATGTCCCGGGAACACAGAGTCTGGATAAGATGTCACATATTTCCAAAGTCATTCACACCAGTTTGGAAAGAAGGAAGGAAACTGGAGGAAATCTGCCTGGACACTCAGATGATGCAGGCAGAAAGCGTGGTTCAGGATCAAACCAGGAATCTTTTAGACGCTTTTAGAAAGTTCAAGGAAATAAATTTATAAAGATATGTGTAGAAGGTGAAACTCCCTGCCTGAGCTCAGGATTGAATCGGGAATCCTGGAGCTGTGAGGCGGCAACTCTTCCCTTTTCACCTGAGTTACTTTTGGATTTGGGTTCTAATCACAAGAACAGGGTTGTAGCGGGAGCAAGTGTCAGGAAAGATAAATGGATGAGCTGTCTCCTGGGCACCCGTCTCTCTCTCTCTCTCTGTCTCGCTGTCTCTCTCCCTCCGTACCCGGGAGACAGAGCTGTGTGTGGCCTGTAGACGTGCCAAGCCCCCTGCTCATGCTCTTCATCATACGCCTCGACTCCAACCCCGGCTACAGCAGGAAGCCTCTTCATAAAAAAAAAGAAAAGAAAAAACTCACAAAGGAGAAAGAGGAGACTGGGATTGTTGAGGCAGCACCGCTATCGACCTCCTGCTCTCCCCTGTTCTCTGTTTCATTACTCAAAACCTAGAAAGCAGATCCTTAATTTCGTTGCTTATGTAGGATTAAAATAGCTTGTGGTGTAAACACGTTTCCAATACTCTAATGCTTGCTAATGCTAATAGATCATCATAATGGCTATGGCTTTAATTCACAAACTGCGAACGAGATGAATGCCTTCCTGTACGATCCCATACATGCTCGGCTACGACGATACCGAATCCATCTCATTAGCGGCTTATTTCCATCATAAACACTCGTAGCAGCATACACGTGTAGGTCCCGGTATAACCGCTGAACGCAACGTCAGGGTCGAATCGATACGCAGCTTATAAAAGATTAACAGGGACTAACACTTGGGTGAGCTAAGCTCTCCAGAGTCACCTTGAATATAATTAGACTGGGAAGAAAAAATGGCTGCCCAACTGTGCAGCGTTCACAACAAGAAGTCTGATTTGCTTTCGGAGATTTCAAGGAACTTTTTCTTTATTCGAAGCTCTAAACTCAACCTCGAGAGTGAGAGCGGCGTCGATAACGGTCATGCTGATGATTTCTATTTGCTTCTGCAAACCACAGCAAGTTTGTTCTTGCCTTGAAATCTTGTTACAGTGTTGAGGATTGAATTTTATTAACAGGTTAGCTTCCTAGCATTAGATGCAGCTTAAAATTGGATAGCTAGAATGTTACATAGCCATCTGTTTGTTTGTTTATTTACATTTACGGCATTTGGCAGACGCAACTGTTTAAGAGCTTTGCTCAGGGGCCCAGGAGGGACAGCTTGGTAGACTTGGGATTCAAACTGTGGGGGATGGGGGGGTAGCTTAGTGGTGAAGGTGTTGGATTGGAAGGTTGTGAGTTTGAATCCCAGGTCCACCAAGCTGCCCCTGCTGGTCCCCTGACCTTAACCCTCAATTGCTCAGTTGTATAAAATGACATAAAAATCTAAGTAATTCTGGATAAGTTGCTTCTACCAAATACCGTAAATGTAAAAACTTACAACTTTCCTACCAGTTGCCTGACATCTTAACAACTAAGCTACCACGTCCCCCATGGTTTGCACTTTACTGGACTGCCCCAACACTCCTAGCAGTGGTATCGTCTTGCCACGCAGTATAAAATCCCATCAGGATTCTTTAAAACACTTTCTCATTATATGACGAAGATCCACTGGCGATAGACCTGTGATTATAACTTACCTCATCAATCAGCACCATCCGGATAATCACAAAGGATTTGTTCAGCTAACAAGGGGTTTTATTTGTCCATTCAGAGGATGTTTTGTGTATGTTGTGACATCACTGCTAGCGTATCCATGTGGCAGTGGTGGATCAAGTGGTTACGGCTCAGTGGGGGAGGATCAGGGTTCAAGCCCCACCACCATCAAGCTCCACTGTTGGTCTACTGAGCAAGGCCCTTAACCCTCTCTGCTCCAGGGGCACTGTATTGTAGCTGCCCCTGCGCTCTGACCCCAACTTCCTCAGCTGGGATATGTGTAGAAAAGTATTCCACTGTGCTGTAATGTATGTGTGACGATAATAAAGGCTTCTTGCCCTCTTCTTCATGTGAATCTGGTGTCGAAAGCTGACGATTTTTTGCAGATTTTTATTTTTCATATGTTATCTTGTCACAGATGACCTTCCTGTCTCACTAATAATCAGCTAATTGTAATACTTACAGCCTTTAAGTGACCTCTGATTGAGAAACTGGTGTATCATCCAGCATTATTCACTGTAGCTCTCGTTAGAAACATTCCATAGTTTCAAATTTCCATCCGATCCGGATATTCCCTCTTAACTTCTTAACTATGAATGTGTTTTCTCATGCCGTAATCACAAACTGGTGAACTGCCACTCAATGCTCGTTAACATCTATAGCGAGACGAAAGCTGACCCCACCCCTGATCTGACCTTTTGTGAAAATTTCGTATGTGAGTTTTAGTGCTCGAGATCTGGCCATGTGGAGAACTCTGAGTTCTTCTCACGGTCGCTCTGACTCACTTACAGACGGTCACTTGGCATGTAGGCATCAACTGATGCCACTAATTACCGCTTGATGAGGGCTGGCATGTGGCTTGTGAAAGAGAAAAAAAAGGTTAGGTGATCATAGGAAAAATGGCACAAATGGACTAGCGGGTTTTTGAGACTGAGATTGAAATTATATAGGGAATTTTGATATAGAAATCAATCAATCACATCAAGGAACGTGTTATTTAGCTTCTTTATGCTTAGCTGTCTCATTTTTTATAATAATAGCGAGTTGATTTGAAATGAAATGCATTAGCTTTCTATGTTACTTATCTTGGATCGAGCTGGGTTGATCAAGAACTGATCTTCCAGAATGTAATAATTATTTCCACTCACCTACATTAGCATGGTCTGTAGACGTGTTTCCTCGGCTGGCACCTAACAATAACCTCCTCGTATTTCTAGAGCTTTCTGTTTCAGGTGGATGTTATAGGAAGCTGTACAAAGTTCCTACTCCTGATTTGATGTCCAAGTTCATCCAGGCATCCATGACGTAGCAGGACACACTATCAGATCCTGAGATCGTAGCATTGTGAAGTAAAAAGAAAAAACAGGATTTTGCACAAGGTTCCGATATCGATATCGGCGTCACCGAGTGCAAAAGACAAACACTTCCAAAAGACTCGGATAAGCTCTGGGATTTCCTAAACAGATGATCGATGAGAGAAGAAATGAGTACCGGCTTGCACCGGGTTGCGTTGACGCCACGCATAAATTGATTTCTTTTGTCTATTGTTATGGCTTTTCATGATCAACAGGATGTGGTCAATGGGGGGAAGAAAAAGGAAAAAAAAGGATAAAAATATCCCATGCTAAATGTGAGAATGCCTATCAGAGTTTGGTTGAAGCCTAAATGAGGAGCTCTTGCAGGCTTCGACTTAATAAGTTCCCGTGACAGTGATGGATGACCGCTCCACACGGATAGACACACCAATTGTTCTTGCAATAATGGTTTCTCCTGAAGTGGATTAATCTGACCATCAGACCTTTTTGTGTGTGAGTGCATACACGTCTTAATAAAGGATGTGGCATGAATATTAGACTCTGATTATTTTAAACTGTCAGATACGTCCGAGATAGAGCAGACGTGTAATCTAATGCCGCTGCTATTTTTAGACTGAAAGCTCCGTTCGGGCTTCAGGTTATTTATAAATATCTACATCATAGACCTTATAGTAAAAAACATTGGTGCATTACACTGAAACTACACTTTAAAACATTTCAGAAATTTTTTTCCTTTCTTAGATGACTTTCCACACGATGGTCATTATCGGTAATGAAAAACGGCATTCACTCAACTTTTTCACACATTCACCCCATGACACAAGTTACATGTTAGACAGGAAGTTGCATCACTCAAATTTCCTGGTGAGTGTGAAGAAGAAAAGTAGCTCTTAATAATAATAATAATAATAACAATAATAATTATTATTGTTATCATTATTATTATTATACATTATTTTGTTCGGTTTAAAAGTTTGAAACATGTTACATAATAATAGTTAAAATTATTTTATTTACATTTAAATAATTTTTCAAAAAGTTAGATTAAAAAAATGTTGTCTTTCCGTTAGCATCGATGATATTTTTGTTAAGGTTTGCTAATTTTTTGGTTAAAAACTCTTTCAACTCATTTAAGCGAAAAAAAAAAAATACAGTGAATAAGCCTCATATGAAATAAGATATTGTTGCCTGAGGTGTTTTCTTTTCTTTTTTTTTTAATAGTTAAAAGTTCCAAGCGCTAAATAGCACGCTAAGTATATGTGCTTCTGCAAATCTTCTTCGAATCTTTCTTTTACTGATTCGATTAAAGTCCTGCACAGTAAACATTCTGTCTGGAAGCTGTGATTAAATTTTACGCACTTCCAATCCACCAACACCGAATACCTCCGGATCTCGCTTGAGACCTAGTTATGAGAGCGCTATCAAACAATTTTGCTGCAGCAGCTTTCGTTGATTGGTGTACAATCGCAAATCTGAGCCTTAGTGGGAGAATCAACCAGATTAAAGCAGCCAAGCTGAAGGGAATCGCTGTCCGAAGGGCTTTTATTCCCCAAAACAACCCGATGTATCCGTTTCATCTGACTTCACAACCCAAGTGTCTCCGAGACCTGCTTACAGGCCTGGCAGCTTGATTTCTTCATCAGCATTCATTGAGAGGTGGATTATGTTGCAGGAAACTAAAAAAAAAATTAGTGATACTGCAGTGATACTCACTAAAAACAGCACAGGTCCTCAAGTCGATCCCTGAGGAATGCCACTGAGAATCTATTAATCTATTGAAAACCGAGCCGTCTCTCCGAGCTGATATGATCTGACGGGTGGTGTGTGCTGGAGGGAGGAATTTTTAGGGTCTACACACAAACACACATACACATACACACAGTGAGGGAGAAGGAAGAAAGAAAGACACACACACACTTTGTCAGGCTATTATTGTGAGAATCATTCTCATAAGGATCTGCTAAATGTCCCCACAATTTAAAACTATTAGCAATATTTGGTTGGACCCCACCACACACAAACACACACACACACACACTAAGGAAGTGAGAAAGACAAACACACTCTTTGTCAAGCTATAATTGTGAGGATCTTCTTCATGGGGACCTGCTTAATATCCCCACAATTCAAACCTATTAACAATATACCATTATCTGTGAGATATTTAGCTGGACACAACACACACACACATACATACACTTTGAGGACCTTCCTCATGGGGACCTGCTAAATGTCCCCACAAGTTGAAACTGTCAACAGTGTATCCTCCACTGTGGAGACATTTAGCAGGTCCTCGCTAACTATATATATATATATATATATATGTTATGCGCTTATTTCCATATAAATACATACACACACACACACACAGAATCACACACACATACACACACACACACCTTCCTCATGGGGACCTGCTAAATGTCCCCACAAGTTGAAACTGTCAACACTATATCCTCTGCTGTGGAGACATTTAGCAGGTCCTCACTAACATATATATATATAAATACACAGACACATACAAAGCAGTTCCCCTGCAGTTGTTCCTTGTGGGGACTTAAAAATATCCTCATAAGATTAAAACTGTCAAATATTCAAATCTGTAGTCCCCACTAAGATATGAAAACATGGCCACACACACACACACACACACACACAAACACACTTCACAAAGTACGTCTCGCTGCATGTCTTCTTCTTCCCTCTTTCTTATCTGCTCTTATTTCCATTTCGATTAGCATCTCAGAAGTCGTGGCTGTTACTGTTATCTCTGGGATAAGGACTCTGCTGTCCTTCTCCTGATTGGTTCACTAAATTCCCTCTCCCCTCTGGCCCCCGTCCCCACCCGGTCCACTGACACAACACTAACGCAGCGGCCACAAGTCAACTAGAAAACCTATCAATGTTTAATCCACCTCGATTTTTATCTTCGCTAAGTGTTCCATTATTCTGTGTGCACAGGGAACTGACCAGAAGTTTGTGATTTCGAATCGCCCGAGAGCCGGAGAGCGCCTTGAGAGAGAAAAACATTGATTTTTTTGCTCATGTTATAGGAAAATAATCAACAACCCAGCAGCTGAGTTTCTGTTAAAAACCCTGGATTTCATTATTCCGTCTTATTTCACAGCAATTTGCCCGTATTACATCTTTTTATTATTTAATAAACCGGGACGCATTACATATTTTTTTGCCCATTTACAGTTACATTGAACACTTCCTTTTAAAAGCTCTCAGCTCAGATTACAGAGAAATGAAAAAGAACATTAAAAGGCCATTTCAACTCCATTTTCAGTTCAAACTAGACGTCTTTTCTTTTCTTTTTCTGACCAAACACGTGACTCGAAGGAATAAACTGCCCTGTGTCACACTTTAAGCGGAAAATAACACACCTGAAAAGTTACAGCTTTAAAATCAAACTGTTTTTAAAACACTGACAATGGAGACTCCTTACAGCAATGCTAATACTGGAAGCTTTACATTTTCCTTTGAGATGAATAAGGTATCTATCTATCTATCTATCTATCTATCTATCTATCTATCTATCTATCTATCTATCTATCTATCTATCTATCTTTACTGGCACCTTTTCATAATCAAAGTGTACAAATCTCAGTGATTGAGCTTGTTACTATAGAAACGAACAAGAGCAATGACCCTGCTCAAGCTGCTGATTAAGCACTTTCCTTCCGACCAATCAGAAAAATAACAAACCTGAAAAGTTACAGCTTTAAAATCAGACTGTTTTTAAAACACTGACACTGGAGAATCCTTACACATTACAAAATGAATGAACAGAATAAAGCCTTTATTATCGCCACACATACATCACAGCACAGCAGAATTCTTTTCTTCACATATCCCAGCTAAGGAAGCTGTGGTCCGAACACAGGGGCAGCTATGATACAGCACCCCTGGAGCAGGGAGGGTTAAGGGGTTTCTTGGTGCTGGGGCTTGAACCCTGATCCTCCAATCAACAACTCAGAGCCAGAGCCCTAGCTACTTGAGCCACCACTGCCAGGACTCCTAACCTCTAGACCATATGGGAATCAAAGTGTTACTATAGAAACGAACAAGAGCAATGACCCTGCTCAAGCTGCTGATTCAACACCTTCCTTCTGACCAATCAGAATAAAGAATTCTACATCACCGTGATGCAAATAAAAGTTATTAAAATACAAAACTGGGCCACGTGTCACCTTCCTGAATATTAAAGACCCGGGTGCTAAGACAGTAATAAACTTTTTAGCAGCGCATTCACAAATACTGTCCCTGAGATGGCACTCCGGTGTCGTAAAGTTGATCTGAGATTTGCCGTTTTGCAAGCGATGACACTTAAATCTCCACCCTACCCCTTATTGCTGCAGCGAGAAAAATAAACGCATGATTCTTGTTTTTTTTTTTTCCTGCTGCACACTGGGAGAAATATGGCCCTACTTTAGCGGCGGCTTGCTTTGGTTATAAATGGCTCTCCCTCTGGAGATCGGTGCATAAAGGGACATGAGGAGACGTCAATAAGGAGTCTCGGCTACAACTTTTAATGTGTCGCACAAATCACCGCGCCTAATGACCGCGACACAGCTGGCAGAGCTTCACAAAACACCACGGCCGATAACATCGATCCGAGCGTCTCCGGAGAACTTAGCGTTGTCTTTTACCTGCTTTAGAGCCCGAGCGGAATCCTGCTCCTGTAATAAAGCTTATGTCGAAGAAAGGAAACACCATGATTAGCATAACGCTCCTGAGCCAGCGCTTGTCAATACACGGTTAAAATCCACGTGAGGTTTGATTTGGATATATTTCCGTTCGAAACTACGCCGATGATGTGTTGAAATGATTGACAGTTTCAGGTTTTACACGAATCATGAAATTGGATACAGAATTTACTTCTGTGTCAGTCTAAGGTAGCGATGTTGTGGCTTCAAGCAACCTCAAGTCCATTAAATGTCACAACTTCCAAATTCCTTCCAAAATCTCCAACCTTTTATTTTTCTTCAACCAAATGAGGATTGAAAAGGGAATTATGGGAATAATACACTGTTTATATCCATCCATAATACAAGAGATTTATTTATTTATTTATTTACTTATTGTATTTATTATTTATTTATTATAAAAATATTTTCACACCTTTTTTTTCCGGATAAAGCACTTATTGTTGCTTTTATGATTTTTTTTCTTTATTTTTTAAAACAATTTTTCCCATTTATTTATTTATTTATTTATTTATTTATTTATTTATTTATTTATTCATAAAATGTATTTATTATACAAATATTTTAACACCTTTCTTTCAGATAAAGCACTTATTGTTGTGTTTATGTTTTTTTTTTAAATAATTTTTTCTATGATTTTTTTTATTTATTTTTTTAATATATATATATTAATTATTCAAATTGATTCATTATTTTTCTAATGCATCATTCTTGCATTTTTATTTATTTATTTATTTATTTAAATAATTTTTTCTACATTATTATATGCATTATTTTGAATTCAGATGCTAATGAGTCACTACTTTAGAGTATATAAAGTTATAAATATATATCCAGTATATAATTTTCCTGTAAATGATAGATTTATGAGATCAGTGTAAATCTCCAAAACCGTCTAGATTTCTGTGTTATTGGTGTCGGTGAGACTAAGAAACAGCTCGTTTCCTGCTCGGAGTGTGTGGATGTGTGTGTGTGTTAGCGCCTTAGCGAGGGGTAAAAATGTAGAAATCAAGGAGCCAAAAGGCAGCGGGGGCAAATCCTCCACCCTCCTCTCTGTGCTGACTGTTTGTTTGTGGTCACGCATCACCCTGACAAGCAGAACAAGGACCAGATGGTCGTGTGTGTGTGTGTGTGTGTGTGTGTGTGAGCGCCTGTTTGTTTGCTTTACACTCTCCTATCTCCTACAAATGGTGCAAAGGTCACCCGGAATTGACGTCTGACTCCCAGGTAGTTCATGAAAGCCAACCCTAATCCTTTCTTTCCCTTTTTATGCCACAGCATTTAACACACTGACACACAAATCCTCTCGAATATTCTCTAACATTTGGCGTCTTCATCTAGCATCTGCTTATTTGCTCACCATCAAGCAACAATTGCTGAAAGCACAAACAGGAACTTATGGTGTTAGTGTGTCTTTTCTTTTTTTTTCTTTTCCCAGAACCTCAAGGGCTGTGAGAGATTCGTTTTGTACATGCTGCCATGCTTGATGAAAAAAAAAAAAGACAGGGAAGCATGTGAGGACAATCCATCCAGGCCGAATCAAGCGGCTCGGGCTTCTCATGTTACCTGGCTCTTTACAAACACACCTTTGTGCCTTTGTGGAAGCTCTGGATTCCTGAGGGATCGCGTTACACTCCACTCAATAGATCTGCCACTTAACAAATTACTACGTTTACGTCCGTCGCTCTTAAGTGTATTACTCACATTTTATAGCTGTGTTTTCCATTCAAGGTCACAAAAAGACGAGTTTACGCTCCATATATCATGTGTTGATTTTTTCTGTGTAGTTCCCTTATGCACAAAAGCGGCAGATATTTCACAAGTAATGAGTGCAGTAAATTTATTTATATATTTATTACTTTATTTTATTTTATTTTTGTTTTTTAAATGTTTGCACACTTATGTTTTTAATTAATTTCATTTTCATTTTCCTGTATTTTTATTCATCTTTTTACATAGATTATTTATTTTCTGTAGGGCATGTATATTTTTTGTTTAGATTTTTAAATAATTGATTATTTTCCTGTACAAGTTTTTTCACAAGTAGTGAATGAGATTTTATTTATTTATTTATTAGTTTTTTTTTGTTTGGTTTATTTATTTGCCAATATTTTCAGTCTGTCATTTTCCACATAAAGCACACATGGCTTCATTTTTTTCTATATATATATATATATATATATATACCTAACTATACACTGTGTGTGTGTTTGTGTGTGTGATTTTCATGCAAATGTTGTGCGGCTCCATTTCATCCTGCGAGTGAACTTCCTGTTAAAGAAGAGTTTCATAGTTTTTAAGTGTTTTGGTTTTTTTTGTCTCACGTCCTTTTTTGTATTTTTCTCTCCACTTTTTTTGGCAACTCGCTCCTCCAACTGCTACAGCATATGGTGGCTGGGGTCCTTAGGATGGAGGTGTAGCTGTCTGTGAATGTGCCAGACTCTAATTACTCACTCATTAGTACCCAGGTGGCATTTCTGCTTGACCCACATGGGTTTGCATACACACACACACACACACACACACAAACACACACAGACACAGAGAGAGAAGTGATTTACGCCACTCTCTCACTTAAGACAGACAGATAAACTAAGCTGCAGGAGGTTAATTAGCGTTAGCGCCTCTCTGTTTCTCTTGCTTTTAAGCAGGTAAAAAATCCCATTCGGCCGTTTGAACTGGTGTTGATTGAAATGTTAAGTGTTTAAATGTAATCACTCTTTTTCTCAAGAACTTGCGAGTGCTTTGAAGTGTGTGAATGGCTCTCTCTCTGTGTTTATGTGTGTGTGTGGTGTGTGGGGCCAAAGAATGATCTATTATCCATACAAGTTTGTTTGTATAGGGATTCTCTTATATAGAGCAGTGTGTGTGTGTGTGTGTGTGTGTGTGTGGCTGTGGGTGTGTGAATATTAAGTGAAAGCAAAGTGAACACTTTTCATACATCTGTTGGAGAAGAAAGAGAAAGAAAGAAAGAAAGAAAGAAAGAAAGAAAGAAAGAAAGAAAGAAAGAAAGACAGGGAGAGAGAGAGGGAGGGAAAGGGAGAGAAAGGGAGGGGGAGAAAGAGAGAGAGAGAAAGAAAAGAGAGAGGGGGGGGGATATATAAAAATGTTGCTTAAATCCCCCAAGCCATGTTTCTTCTTTTTTTTGTCAGCCTTTAATCAGCCTTCTGATTAAAATTATTCTTACTGTTGTTGTTGTTGTTGTTCTTTCAGATCTTTCTTTTTTTACAGTCTTTACTTCTCTACCTTCTTGAACATTTCTGCTGTTTCCGTTTGTGTCCAAATGAATAATAATCTTAATTTAATTACTGAGATCTGTTCCTTAATTCCTGCATCTATCTTTATATGAAGTGGTAAATCATTACAGCCAGGGAGAAAATGAAATGAGATTTAATTTAATAAAACAATTCTACACACACACACACACACACACACACACACACACACAGAGTACAGTGCAAAAGTTTGAAGCGGGTGCTAAAAAATTGTGTAAAGTGAGAATGCTTTAAATAATAGCAACGGTAATAGCTTATTTTTTTAATATCTTTGTAAACTTGCAGTGATTTTTCAGGATCTGAATCAGGTGTATGATTAATTTAAATTAAATTAAACTAAATTAAATTACACCAAGCAAGTTCTAACGATCGTCAATTTTATATGTAGGTTGAAACATGGGAGTGCAGGAGCTTTAGACTTTCGAACAGCAAAGATCTGAGGTTGTGGAAAATGGTTTCATGTCACAGGTCATCAGTCCGGTATCAGTAATGTTGGGGCTGTGGTTAAGGTGTTGGACATGTGGTCAGGAGGTTGAGAGTTTGAATCCCAGGTCCAGCAAGCTGCCACTGCTGGGCCTCTAAACAAGGCCTTTAACTGTATAAAATGAGAGAAATGTAATTCACTCTGGATGAGGAGGTCTACCAACTGCCTGAAATGTTTCTCTCAGGTCCAGATTTTAGAACAGACCAGGGCTTCAGCATGTGCTCTTACACTATAGATACACTATATTGCCAAAAGTTTTAGGACGTCTCCCTTTACATGCACATGAATGTAATATGGAGTTGTCCCGCCCTTTGCAGCTATAACAACTTCAACTCTTCTGGGAAGGCTTTCCACAAGGTTTAGGAGTGTGTTTATGGGAATTTTTGACCGTTCCTCTAGAAGAACACTTGTGAGGTCAGACACTGATGTAGGACGAGAAGGTCTGGCTCACAGTCTCCTCTCCAATTCATCCCAAAGGTGTTCTATGGGGTTGAGGTCAGGACTCTGTGCAGGCCAGTCAAATTCCTCCACACCAAACTCACTCATCCATGTCTTTATGGACCTTGCTTTGGTCACTGGTGTGCAGTCATGTTGGAACAGGAAGGGGTCATCCCCAAACTGTTCCCACAAAGAGCATGAAATTGTCCAAAATGTCTTGGTATGAAGCTGAAGCATTAAGAGTTCCTTTCATTGGAACTAAGGGGCCGAGCCCAACCCCTGAAAAACAACACCTGAACTCAATGATATGGAGGGGTGTCCCAAAACTTTTGGCAATGTTGAGGAGAGTAGATGCAAGGAAACTTAATGTAGCTGATGAAGGACACATCAGAAAATGTCCAGCAGTAGTGCCATCAGCAAAGTAATTGGTGGGTCTCGGGTACGTCCATCTACTGTCTGGAGAAATCTGGCCAGATGTGGTCTTCATGGACAAATTACAGCCAAAAGGTCAGACCTTTGACATGGAAACAAGGCCAAGTGACTCAACTATTCACAAAAACATGGAACTGAGGTTTCAGAAAAATGGCAGCAGCTGCTCTGTAGTGATGAGTCAACATGTGAAATATTTGTGTGAAGCAGGAGGCAGGTTGTTTACTGAAGAGCTGGAGAGCAGTGCAGTTATGACAGGAGGTTCCTCCCAGGTTTGGAGCTGTATTTCTGCACATGGAGATGGAGATTTGGTCAGGACTCATGATGTCCTCAGCTGGCAGTTTGTTTATGTTATAGATCTGTGTTAAATAAATACACTATATTGGCAAAAGTTTTGGGACACCCATCCAAATTGTTTTTCAGGGGTTGGGCTCTGCCTTAATGCTTCAGCATACCAAGGCATTTTGGACAATTTCATGCTCTTTGTGGGAACAGTTTGGGGATGACCCCTTCCTCTTCCAACATGACTTCACACCAGTGACCAAAGCAAGGTCCATAAAGACATGGATGAGTGAGTTTGGTGTGGAGGAACTTGACTGGCCTGCACAGAGTCCTGACCTCAACCCCACAGAACACCTTTGGGATGAATTAGAGTGGAGACTGTGAGCCAGACCTTCTCGTCCTACATCAGTGCCTGACCTCACAAATGCGCTTCTAGAAAAATGGTCAAAAATTCCCATAAACACACTCCTAAACCTTGTGGAAAGCCTTCCCAGAAGAGCTGAAGTTGTTATAGCTGTAAAGGGCGGGACAACTCCATATTACATTCATGTGCATGGAAAGGCAGATGTCCCAAAACTTTTGGCAATATAGTGTATCATATATCGCACTATACTCAAGATTATAAGCATAAGCAAAGAAATAAATAAATCATTTTTTTAATTAAAGAGGTGGAGATGAGGGTGTGATCAGGGTGTGGAGGTTTGTGAGCGTTAACTAAACCCTCGACTGACTCTGAGACTCTGAGACTCGGGTCATTTCCCTAAAGCTCTGGAGTTTTAATGAGTTTTGGTTAACAAATGAATTTCAGCGTGCAGATGCCGAGATCCTCCAAGGAGATTGTGATGTTGGACTTCTTTCTTTCTTTCTTTCTTTCTTTCTTTCTTTCTTTCTTTCTTTCTTTCTTTCTTTCTTTCTTTCTTTCTTTCTTTCTGTCTTTCTTTCCCTTTAACTAATGTGTCTGATTTGTTTCTTCATACTTTCTTCTTTCTGTTTAGTCCACATTCTCTCTCTCTCTCTCTCTCTCTCTCTCCCCTGTGGTGTACTGTATTAAGGAGGTAAGGGGGTTAGCAGCTTGTCTCTTCCCCCAATCCAACCACCAATAAAGACTAAAGATGGCTCTGTATGTGTGTGTGTGTGTGTGTGTGTTTGTGTCTCCCCTGGTGTGTTTATACATTGATAACAACCTGATAACATAGACACACACAAACACACACACACAAACACACACACCCCACTTAAACATAAACCCCCGGTGCAGTGATACCATCAGCCCCATGTGGAGCTTCTGAAACTAAAACTCTGAAAAAAGGCGTAAAAGTTTTTCCTTAGATGCAGATCCAATCACACACAGGTCTGATCTCAGTCCAGCGGAATTTAACTGACCGTCTCTTACTCCACATCTGACCACTGCCTTCCAGACACCAAACATCTAACCGGATCAGTTCCTTTTCATTTCTTTTCATGTTCTGTTTTTATTAGAACAAAAGGAGTCATTAGGATTTGTTTGTTTTTGTTTGTTTATTTGTTTGTTAACATTATTATCTCAGATTTCCCCTCAGGGATCACTAAACTGCCTTCATTCACTTATTTACTTCGTTATTTACCTTTATGTGAATTACAGCATTTTATTTTTTGCTTCTTTTTTTTTCAAAAATAGAAAAGATTAACATTATTTCTGTTTTTTTATTGAATTTATTTTATTTATTTCATTTTTTATGTATTTAAACTTTTACTTCATTGTGTAACGTTTTTTGTCAGATCATTTGTGGCTATTTTAATTCCTGCATTTTATTTCCAGAATAAAATCTCTGCTACACCGAATAATTCACATTTTTACATGAGATTATTTATTGATTTGCTTTTATTTTTTATTTTCTTAACTTTTATTAATTTTATCTATTTTACTTATTTTTTGTTAGTTTGTTTAGCTCATTTTTTTTCTACATTTTCTATAAAAACTCAGCTAGAACGATTTGAATTTTTTTATTGAATTTATGTTATTAGGTATAAATATAAAAAATATAATTAATTCATTAATTAACCAATTAATCTAACTAGCTATAATTTTATAGTTTTCTATTTCTATTATTATTATTATTATTATTATTATTATTATTATTATTCATTCATTCATTCATTTATTTATTTATTATTAATTAATTTATTAATTTTTTAAACATTTTTGCCATTTTTTTTTATTTCAGCATTTTTGTATCTGTGACCATTTGATTATGCTCTACTCCAAACTCCATCTGTAAAAAAGTTTTAAACGTGTGAAAGACGTGAAAGTCGACTGAGACTTAGACTCAGACTCAGACTCAGACACTGAGCCGAGTGGGAGACGGAAGCTTGGACCCCGAGCCGGAAACTTCACGTTGAACTTTAAAAAGTTTCACGTCTCAGGAGCCGAAACTTTGTTCCAGGCTGCAACCTTCCAGTCAGCGAGAGCGACTCTGCAGATTAAACATCACTCTTGGTGTGAATAATGACATTCTATAAATGTATTCAGGACAAATCCAATCAAAGGTAGCGACGTCCCAGAGGATGTGGAGCTGATTCCCTGAACGAGGAGGAGAAATGTCACATCGGAGCTTCAAACTCACCCGACGTCCTACTTTCATCACACGCAGGAGCAGAAAACTGAGCTCCGCCTCCAAATATCTGCCAGGGGTTTATCCATCCTGCTGCTCATCTCCAACACTGTCTTATCCTTCAGCTAGAAATCTTACATATACTCCATAAACTATTCACAGACACTCACACACTATTCACATTACACTGCTTACACACACAGTCTCGTGTTTCTGATGCTGGAACTCTTTCTTTCTTTCTTTCTCTTTAACTAACGTGTCTGATTTGTTTCTTCATACTTTTTTTCTTTCTTCTTTGTTCTCTCTCTCTCTCTGTCTCTCTCTCTCTCGCTCTCTCTAGCCCCCCCCTTCTCTCTCTCCTTCTCCCTCTCCCTCTCTCCAACTCTCCCCCTCTCTCCTCTTCTGTCCCTCCTCTCTTTGTCATTTTATCTGCCTCTCTTTTCCCCCACTCAAACTACACCTGGGAATATGATCCTCATCCTCTCTCTCTCTCTCTCTCTCTCCTTTCCGACATTCCTGTCCCACTCCACTTAACCACTTAAAGTTTTTTTCTTCACCTTGTCTCAGGGGCCTGATGAGTCTCAAACACATGTATCTCACTGAGAAGATCTCTCTCTCTCTCTCTCTCTCTCTCTCACACACACACACACACACAAACTGTGAGAAATATTCCGAGGTGAGAACAGACGACAGACTGAATCAGCCTGAATCTCCTTGTCTTTCTTTCTTTCTTTCTTTCTTTCTTTCTTTCTTTCTTTCTCAGATTCAGTTCTACAGACAGAATTTTCTAGAAGTTTGATAACATATGTATAAAATCCTCTACTAACTTGCCTGTACAAATATAAATAAGTTCTTTTAAATATAGAAATATAAAAAAACAAAAAAAATGATTTGTGAATATTTTTTTCATTTGAGGAACACTGTAATGTCTAGATCTTAATTATCTTGATTGTTTATTTTTTGTTGGTTTCTTGTTTTTGTTGTTGGTTTTTTGTTATGCTTTGTTTCTCATTTGCGTTCAAGTGTTCACTGAGGAAGGAGAACAGATACACAGTGAGGTCCAATAAGAAAAGAAAGAAAGAAAGAAAGAAAGAAAGAAAGAAAGAAAGAAAGAAAGAAAGAAAGAAAGAAAGAAAGAAAGAAAGAAAGAAAGAAAGAAAGAAAGAAAGAAAGAAAGAAAGAAAGAACAATTATGTTCCTTAACAAAGCAATCCAGGTTTCAGCTGTTTTGGAAAAAAATAAAATAAAGTAAATAAAAATCATGAGTGTTTCTTGGTGTACTTTTGTTCAAAATTCTGGAAAATTAAACTTCGGTATAACTTTTTAAAAATTATTTAATTAAAAAAATTTAAATTAAAAAGTAAAATTAATGAAAATGTTTATTGTTCTACTTTTGTTCATATACATATATATATATATATATATATATATGAAATAGAATAAATAAAAACAGCAAATCAGCAAATGTTTCGTTCAAAATTCTGGAAAAATAAAATGCTATAAAACCTTTAAAAAAAATAAAAATAAAAAATAAAAATAAAAAAAATAAATGAATAAATAAATAAATAAATAAATAAATAAATAAATAAATAAATAAATAAATAAATAAATAAATAAATAAATATTTGGTGCAGGGTTATGGTGAAGCACCTCGGATGTTTTCTCACTTCTGTGTCTCTGTTAGTAAAGAACATTCCAGAACAGACTCCATGGTGTGTTTACACTGAAGAAAAAAAAATACACACATCCATAAATCCCGATTCTCCGTTTTCACAGAAGCTGAAGCAACCCGGATTTGAGTCACACCTTAATTCCTCTACTTTATTCCTTGAACTCTGTTAATTAAACCCTGACGATCTTCACGTGTCACAGCCACGTGTCCACTCCTGCAGGCCGCAATTAAAACTCCGTCTTGCTGAGAGAGATTAATGTGAGTGGAGGTCAGACATAATGGATTTCATTTTAGGGGAAATGAGATATGAATCCACGGCTGCACTCCTCTCTGCCTCGCTGCATTAAGTTCAGTTCTGCCAGAATGGAGTCCAATTGAAGCTTTTTAATGCGCTGGAAAACGTTTTGTGCTTTTTTCCTCCTTCAGCAGTTTTAATTAGAGGTGCATGTCCGTTATTCTGAGACCAGACACTGAATCTTAATGAGATCTGACCTGAAATGTACAGTTAAAGAGATTTAAACTGGATTCAAAGCTGTTTCTAACGTATTCTTAACAAGAGCACAGGCCACGCCTACTTCACTTAGACTGAGGCACAGAGGCCACGCCTCGTTTACTAAGACTGAGGCACAGAGGCCACGCCTCTTTGTTTACACTGAGGCACGGAGGCCATGCCTCCTTTACTTACACTGAGGCACAGAGGCCATGTTTTCTTTACTAAGGCTGAGGCACAGAGGCCACGCCCCCTTCACTTAGACTGAGCCCACGAGGCCACACCTCCTTTACTTAGTCTGAGGCACAGAGGCTAAGCCTTTTTAGCTTAGACTGAGTCAAAAAGGCCATGCCTCATTTACTAAGACTGAAGCACAGAGGCCACGCCTCCTTCACTTAGACTAAGACTAAGGCACAAAGGCCACGCCTCCTTCACTTAGACTTAGGCACAGAGGCCACACCTCCCTCACTAAACCACGCCTTGTTTATTAGGACTGATGCACAGAGGTCACGACTCCTTCACACAGGGTGAGACACAGAGGCCACGCCTCCTTTAGTAAGACTGAGGGATGGAAGCCACACCTCGTTTATTAGGACTAATGCACAGAGATCACGACTCCTTCACTTAGACTGAGACACAGAGGCCACGCCTCATTTCATAGGATTGAGCTAAAAAACTATGTGGCCTTGGACTAATCCACGGTAATCCACACCTACTTCACTAAGTCTGACAGTTACAGAGGCCACGCCTCCTCACTTGACTCTGACAGGTGCAGAGCTCACACCTCCGAAATTATGATTGACAGTTACAAAGGCCACACCCTTTCATTATGACTAAGACACACACATGCCACCCCTTCTTTAATGCAACTGAGATACACGTAAAACACACTTAGGCCACGCCCCCTTCACTGTAAGACACAAAGATTATGCCTCTTTCACTGTAAGACACACACAGGCCACACCTCTTTCACTGTGACTGAGACACACACACAGGCCACGCCTCCTTCACTCATAAACACCCAAAGGCCATGCCTTCTTCACTCTAAATCACACACAGGCCACACCTCCTTCACTCTAAAACACACACACACAACCCACATCTCCTTCACTCTAAAACACACATAAACCACACCTCCTTTGCTCTAAAACACACACAAAACACTACTCCTTCACTCTAAAACACACACAGGCCACACCTCCTTCACTCTAAAACGCACACAGGCCACACCCCCTTCACTCTAAAACACACACAGGCCACACCTCCTTCACTCTAAAACGCACACAGGCCACACCTCCTTCACTCTAAAACGCACACAGGCCACACCCCCTTCACTCTAAAACACACACAGGCCACACCTCCTTCACTCTAAAACGCACACAGGCCACACCTCCTTCACTCTAAAACACACACAGGCCACACCCCCTTCACTCTAAAACACACACAGACCATACCTCCTTCACTCTAAAACGCACACAGGCCACACCTCCTTCACTCTAAAACGCACACAGGCCACACCTCCTTCACTCTAAAACGCACACAGGCCACGCCTCCTTCACTCTAAAACAAACATAAACCACTCCCCTTTCACTCTAAAAAACACACAGGCCACGCCTCCTTCACTATAAAACACACATAAACCACTCCTCCTTCACTCTAAAACACACACAGGCCACACCTCCTTCACTCTAAAACGCACACAGGCCACACCTCCTTCACTCTAAAACGCACACAGGCCACACCCCCTTCACTCTAAAACACACACAGGCCACACCTCCTTCACTCTAAAACGCACACAGGCCACACCTCCTTCACTCTAAAACGCACACAGGCCATGCCTCCTTCACTCTAAAACGCACACAGGCCACACCTCCTTCACTCTAAAACGCACACAGGCCATGCCTCCTTCACTCTAAAACGCACACAGGCCACACCCCCTTCACTCTAAAATGCACACAGGCCACGCCTCCTTCACTCTAAAACAAACATAAACCACTCCTCTTTCACTCTAAAACACACACAGGCCACACCTCCTTCACTATAAAACACACATAAACCACTCCTCCTTCACTCTAAAACACACACAGGCCACACCTCCTTCACTCTAAAACACACACAGGCCATGCCTCCTTCACAGGCACAGAATGTAGAATGTTAACCTCCAGTTCATGATCTTACAATTTATTAACAGTGTTAAAAAAAGTTTATAACATTTGAATAAGGAGTATATTTAATTTATTCATTAATTATTAATGAAAATTGCATCTTATGTATTTTACACTATATTTCATAAATATAAATAAACCACAATAAAATAAAATAAACCACACAGGAGTCTGTTAAAGATTACAGTATACACTCGTCAGTTTATTGGTCACCTTCGGCAATAAGGTGTGTTTGGTGTGTGGTGTGTGTGTGTGGTGTGTGTGTGTGGTGTGTGTGTGTGGTGTGTGTGGTGTGTGTGGTGTGTGTGTGTGTTGCACTTGCTGCACCTTCCGTATTTGGCCTCTCACTTTAAAACAGACTTTTTTTTGGCTACAATAACACAGAAATACCATGTTTTCCAATCTAGATTATTACTTTTTTTACTTTTTTTGTTTTTAAACATGAATATCTGATGAATATCCAAAAGTGTAAAAGGATGGGTGTGTGTGTGGAGAAGTGTAGAGATAAGGCTTTCCGTCGTCAAACGTCAAACTTCCCGGGACGGACGAATTCCCGGGACACTAAACCGCATATGGAGAGCACACTTTCCAAAAAAAAAAAATTAAAAATAATAAAAAGAGGATAATTATATATATATAGATTTATAGATATAGATTTATATTTATTTTTGAAGCTTAAAAGATTACAATTGAGACTTCTCACACGTGATATAACCTACGCAATGTCTGAAAGAGTACGATTTTAGGCCACCGCTCTCCTAAAAACAACAACAAAAAAACAAACAAACATCAACTAAAAAAATAAAAAAATAATATTTAAAAAATAATATTAAAATGAAATTAAAAAAAAGAAAACGGAGGACAGCTCCGCTCGGTACGCTGCTTTCCGGAAAAAATAAAAATAAAAATTAAAAAATGTACAGATTTAGGGAAAAAACACCTGACCGCACACGCACACACGCACGCCCACGTACGAAATAGAAAAAACAGTCATGTCTAAAAGAGTAATATTGCATTTGTAATGCACAAAGTTTCCTGTACAGTTGGCTTCCCGGTGGTGTGTGTGTGTGTGTGTGTGTGTACAAACATCTAAAGGGCTCGTTGAATATCTCCATTGTTGTTTTGTTTTGTTTTCTCGTTTGTACAGTAGCGCTGTAAACAGGCACACGCAGGATTCCGAGAGAAGCGATTGTCCTTCGCTGTCCTCATCCTCCGGTCCTCACGTGTGTGAATTTTTCATATTTTTTCTTTTCTTAAATCCGTCTCAGTCCCGCTGAGAAGTGTGTTCGGGCATCTCTCCTGAAATTCGGGTTTTTCCGTCTCTGTGTCTTTCGGGGGGGCCCCCCGGGAGGGGAGGGGGGGCTCTGCGTCTGCCCTCAGTATACACACTTCAGGAAGTAGAGTCTGAGTCGATGCTCGAAACATGACGCTGTCTCTCCGTCAGTTGGACTGATTGTGCAAAAATCACGCTGTCTCTGGGATGTCCACGCGGAACGAGCTAACAAATCCTTTTCCGCGCTGTGAAACCAGAAGACATACACACGTCAGGACACGCATGATATGTAAAAAAAACAATGCTAAACATGTCATTCATCACTAAAGAAACCAGAGTAGGATCATTTTAAAAGATGAATATTCATGAATATGCAAATTAAAGATGCCTCCCATTCTTACCTTTTGTTTTCCATAACTACACGGCTAGTTCACGCCTACAAAGCTAGCTTTCCCATATTTTTATATTTACCATATTTTTATCCGTTAAACAACATGATACTTTTATTACTATAATAATAATTGTTACAGTTACGTTTAAAATAAACCATTCAGACCACCATTCAGAGTCACGGCTTGTCTCGTTAGCAAGAAGCAGCACAGCTTTAACTCTTAAGGCGAGAAAAAAAATGGAAAATCTGACAAAACTCTGGTCTGAGGTTCGACTAAAGAGACAACAGATTTAAGAACATGTCTTTAGCCTGGATTAAAACCGATCTGTACATGAGGTGATCGGGGAAATCTTATCATCTGTCACTGGCTGGTGATCAAAACTGACATAAAAAAAAAAATGGACCCAAATAGAGGAAGTGAACCAAAGTGTTGCATGTTTTGTTTAAACTGAGGTGAAAAAAAACCCCAAGGCCTTGAAAGAGAAAAAAAAACCTGGATCTACAAACAAATCATTTCTGTAATTATTCAGTAATGTATCTATAAATGTCATGTGACCAATAAATACAGGAAATTTTTTTAGTTTTGTTTTGTTGATCTCTACACATCCCTCAGATTAGTTTCCATCCATCCATCCATTTTTTTATACCCGCTTTATTCCTAATTAGGGTCACGGGGATCTGCTGGAGCCTATCCCAGCACACATTGGGTGAAAGGCAGGGGTACACCCTGGACAGGTCACCAGTCCATCACAGGGCCACACATATAGACAGACAACCACACACTCACTCCTATGGGCAATTTAGAATTACCAATCAACCTGATGTACATGTTTTTGGACTGTGGGAGGAAACCGGAGTCCCCGGAGTAAACCCACACAGGCACGGGGAGAACATGCAAACTCCACACAGAAAGGCTCCTGCCTGTTCAAACCCGGAATTCGGGCCCAGGACCTTCTTGCTGTGAGGCAACAGTGCTAACCACTAAGCCACCCGATTCATTTTCATTTGTTTAATTATCAGTAAAGAGACTCAAACAAACGAAAGCAGACGAACCAAAAGTGACACATTTGTTCACATTCAAATAAAAGAAAAACACAAATTCAGCAAATTCCACCAAACGACATAAAAAATACGTTGTACACTGATACAACTCGTCTAACATTCATACGCTAGACACTGGAGCTCATAGTGTATAGTGTGAGTGTGTAGTGTGTTTGGGACACTAAAGGAACTAAAGCTCCTGAGTTTTAGCTGTGATGGATGATGAAGAGACTTAGCTGGACAAAGTTGTCAAATAAAAATCAGAGGAAGTTTATCAGATGAGACAAAACTCTCAGAATGATTACTCAGAATCATGTCAGGAGATAAGACCAGAGATCCGACGTTCACGTGATGTCATTGTCTATTTTACTTTTCATTAATATTTTATTTATTACGCATTAAATCGCTCATAAAGAGGCTTTGAAATAGTTTAAAGTACAGCGCTACTGAATTCTGGCTCCCGATTGGTCAGAATGTGACACTTAGATGACAGGTTTGTATTAATACCTCATGGTTCCCATAGCAACAGCAGGTTCAGAACGTTTAACAGCGGGGTCTGTAACGTTTAACGTTCAGGGAAGTTTCGGGTGTCGTCACAGGAATGTGGCGACTTATTTATTTTAAGAAAGAAAGAAAACAAACCGTTTACAAAAAATGCACTAAAGTATGACGAGAGAAAGAAACGAATCGAACGATATGTTCATTATTTAGTTCTCCTGAGAGTGAGTGAGAGAGAGAGAGAGAGAGAGAGAGACAGAGAGAGAGAATGATCAGAGAAACAATAGACAGATAGAGAACCGAGAGATAACCAGGAATGAGAGAACCGAGAGAGAGTGAGAGAACCGAGAGAGAGTGAAAGAGAGAGAGAGAGAGAGAGAGGGAGTGAGAGAGAACTGAGAGGGAGAACCGAGAGAGAGAGGGAGAGAGAGAGAGAGAGAACCAAGAGAGAGAGAGAGAGAGAGAGAACTGAGAGAGAACCAGGAGTGAGAGAACTGAGAGAGAGAGAGAGAGAGAGAGAGAGAGAGAGAGAGAGAGACTCTTCACTCTCCTGAGACGTTGAGGAAATTTGCTCCTGGTTTGAATAAGTTTACGTCATTAAAGTCATTTTGTTTGAGAAATCTTCTCTGAACATTTGCCTGGAGGAATTCTCTCTTTTTATTACCCCACATGTGTAGTTTTTTAATAAAAACCCAGTGTTTGTGTCCTTCACTTCTACACACATCAGCCTTTAATTATTTGAGAGAAAAAAGCAGGTACCTTCTGTCCTTCACGTCTCTGATACTCGCCTGGAAAAAAACTACAAGTGCGTTTCATGATTTCTACAGAGCCTCGGTACGTCCTGTCCTTCACGTATAAAAAATAAAAACAATCTCTCTCCTACGTTCTCTGTGTTTTTAATAAAACCAGAGGTAGACAATGTATCCCAGGTCCTTTTTGTCTTCGTCTTTTTCTTTTTCTTTCTCCCGCATGAATCTGTTTACGCTGCTTTTGTAAAGTGAACAAGACGAAACATCACAAAGCCTCGGGCGATCAGGTAGAGCCGGCTTCGCACAAGTCACGTGTGAAAGCGTGTGAACCTGCCGCTGTCCCTACGTGAGGCTATCCTAGGGACGCTGGCTCCGTGTGTCCGATTTAGCTTTATTTTTATTTCATTTCTAATAGATCTTATAGATTCTCCAGAGATATATTTTGTCTCCTGTTTATTTCCAGAACAGTCCATCTCCTCTATTGTGTCTGCTCTCTCTCTCTCTCTCTCTCCACTATCTACGTGGATAAAAGGATGATCTTTTTCTGGCTTCTTCTTTTCAAAAGAGGAAAAGAAACCACCTTTCATGCTTTCGCTCTTCAAAGGGACGCGATCCTAAAGCGGAGTATAATGCATTACGCGCATAAAAATACCCCAACACCCAAAGTCTTCCCAGAATCCCAAGAAAGAAAAAAAAACACTTTTAGAATCAGAAACAGAAAAAAAAATTATAATTTTTTTTAATTAAACAAGA
Organism: Hemibagrus wyckioides; assembly: GCF_019097595.1. Lineage (NCBI taxonomy): Eukaryota > Metazoa > Chordata > Actinopteri > Siluriformes > Bagridae > Hemibagrus > Hemibagrus wyckioides. The sequence goes on along the minus strand of NC_080717.1, from coordinate 2,798,848 downwards.
GACCCGAAGCTGAGGTTTTAGTGTTTAAAAGGAAAAGAATGAATAATTGATTTCTATATTATAAATATGCTAGCATGACATGGATTATAAATGCTTGTGCTAAACTAGAGCGCTCGGAATCAGTGAATTTAAATGAGGAGATATTTTTCACATTAATCAGGGATGGAAAGAAAAAAAGATGAAGGGAAGGGAAGAGGAAAGCAGGCATGGAACAATATTGTAGTCAGAGACGCTTTTATTTAGTTATTATTATTATTATTATTTGCATTTTTCTGACCGATCCTGTATGTTTAAAGAAAAATAATGATGAAAAAAAATATATAACATAACTATAATTATTCATAAAAAGTTTTTACTTAATTTAATGAGTCTAAACCGGGAGGGTAAATAAATAAATAAATATTTTTTTTATCATGGTTGGCATTTATATATATATATATATATATATATATATATATATATATATGGATTCAATTCATTTTAGTTGCAAAGATTAAAGTTAGGGGTGGGGTCAAGGGGCGGAGTTAAGAAGTGAAGTTAGGCGTGGGGGTTAGATGTCATATCTTGCTTATTAAATTAAAAAAGTTAAATAAAAGAATATAAAAGTTATTATACTGGCAAATTTTTTATAGGAATTTAATTCATTTTAGTTACAAAGGTTAAAGTTGGGGCAGGGTTAAGGGGCGGAGTTAAGAAGTGGAGTTAGGGGTGGGGGTTAGATGTCATATCTTGCTTAATAAATTTTTTTTTTTTCATAAAATTATAAAATTTATTATAATGACAGGCAACCTGAAGAATTTTTATTTTATTTATTTATTTATTTATTTATTTATTTATTTATTTATTTATTTATTCATTCATTTCTTTTATTTTATTTATAAATGTACAAATTCATCAAATGATTTTTTTTTTCTAATTTCATTAGATTATTAGTTGAGTTTAAACTATTAAAATGGCTTAAGTACTAGAGCCTAAGCACTTTCCATCTCAGCGCTGATGCTTGTATAGATTTACAGTTTTTCCTTTTTAGTGAATTATTTCTCATGTAAATAATATTCATGTAAAGTCCTTTCTGCACTGTAATGCCGTCTAAGTTGTCACTTCTAATTTGTAAGTGACCTTGAAAACTAAAGTAGGGTTTGAGTACAGCGCTGTAGTGCAGTTTATTATTACAGCCACCTAGTAGTGCTAGTAAATCTTTATTTATTTGTTTATTTATCTATATATTCATTCGAATCTAAGCTCTAGGTTCTTTCCTCGAATGAACACAAAGGACAAAACGTCCAGCATGATCGGGTGTTTGTGTTCCTGAGCGAGACTGACCCATTTAGTGGCTGGCGTAAGGAAATCTGTCTTCCATGTTTTGACTAAATTTGAATAAACATTCCAAGTATCACTGTGAAATCCGGAGAACCTGTGTTTGTTTTCTCAGGACTGAAATCGACTCCAGAGTTTAACCGATACAGCATCAATTAGTGATGATGATGATGATGATGATGATGATGGTAAAATGGTGGTGGTGACTGAGCTGTTATAAAAGCAGCACATGCCTACTGCGGAGATGTGCAGGATGGATGTGATGAAGGAAGGAGGGGAGTGCAGGCAAGGAAGGAAAATCGAACAGCACTTCACGCCAGAGGTTACAGGAGGAGCTCCGTGGGACTAAATTTAGCTCTGAGCAGGTCAGATAGAGGGAGGGAAAGAAAGAGAGAGAGAGAGAACGAGAGAAAGAGAGAGAGAGAGAACGAGTGGGCGCTCTGCCTGTTCTCGGATACTCACACAGATAGTTGGCTTTGTAAGGCGTGCGCGAGTTAGACAGGAGCGCATGGAGCTCTCTGGTGTCTAGCGTGGAGGCTTGGAGGTGCTGTTGGTGTTGGTATGTGTGGAGCGGCTCTTTGCCGAACGTGGAGAATGACTGATCGCCCGTGAACGCGTCACCCTCAAATACCTCAGAGTCGGGCACGGCGTCCATGCCAGGCACGTGCAGGTTGCTGCGGTAGTCGGCGCCCTGCCGAGACTCGGTGGGCACGAAGCTGGGCATCCAGCAGCGGTCCGAGTGGCCCAGCGCCTTACACTCCTCCGTGCAGTTCGAAAATAGATCCGCTCCTGCAGGAACAGAGAGGACGGGGGTCAAGAAAACTAATCAGGAAGTGAACAAAAACAAGGTGCCGACGGTCCGCGGTCAGCCGCCGCTGCTGCTGCTGCATAAAGTTTAAATGAGATTTGCACAATTTTCCATCCACCTGGTCGAGCTGAACTCCTTCACCACCAAGCTAATCTACTGTAGGTTCGACTTTTTTCTTACAGACGAATAAAATCACACACTCCTACAGATTTGTTTCATGACGACTTTTCAAATATTATCAGAAATAAATAAAAGAAAAGAATTTTTTTAGCCATTTACCAGAGCGGTAGAGCTTTAACTCCTGATCTTTCCACTGATTCTGTTAAAACCGCCATTAGATTAACATTAACATTAATTATAAGCTTCATCATTCTGATGGTAATGGATTCAATTCAAGTGAGCAGAGCCTAATAATTATTAAAACTCTGTATTAAAGGGAACTTTAATAGTTTCTACAATCGGAATAAAAGAAAAGACCTCCTGGCTCTTTCCGGACTCTCTCGGAATTTTACAACCATGGATCTAATAAATAAATAAATAAATAAATAAATAAATAAATAAATAAATAAATTCACCAAAATCGAGTCATATTATAAGTCGAATAAACTCCATAATCTCATATATAACAAATAGAATCGCAAAATAACAATGAATGTGTGGAAAATTCCAGCTTTTACAGACCTTCCTGATTTGGGAGGCGGAGCTAAAACTACCCTGAGGTGGGGGAAAAAACCTCAGAAATCATAACATTTCAGCTTTTATCTACATTTTAAGATTATGGTTCATAAAACTGTGACTTTATCAGACATCAAGTAGCAAAATAACAGCAAGTATTTAGCTGAACGTTTTACTTTAGCTATATTTCCATATCTAGGATTTTGGGAGGTGGAGCTTAGTGCTGAGGGAAAGAAACAATTCCTGTTTTACAGAATGGCCATATTGGAGTGTATAGTAGCTTTGAAGCTAAGAAGCTAAAGATTGAAACTTCCTGAAAACATCATGTGTTATATAAATGTTATTAATCAGACAAAATTTGGAACCTGGAAATGGGATATATGGATGGAAGGAGTCTCCAGTGTCAGTGTCAGTGTCAGTGCAGCACTTCAGACTGAGGTAACTGAGGTAATGCTACGTTTTCCGAACAAAACCGCTAGCATGACAGTTTTCTTTCCTTCAGCTTAAACTCAGAGAGTGAAGAGATTTCATTTCAATCCGTATTGACTCCGGTACAGACGACACGTCAGGACTCGTCATCGCCCACGTTCTCGCACGTTTTTTACTGGAGAATTAGAAACCTGATGAAATGTAATACCAGTCATTCAATTTGAGCGTATTTAAAGCCGCGAGCATGAAATTGCTTCTGCGCCGCGGGCTGTGAGGAGGAACGGCGGGGTCAACTCCTGCTCCGCTTCCTTTTCTGCGGTGACTTAATCTGTGGAATTATCCTGATCAAAGAGTCTGAGGAGACACACGCCGAGCCCGCCTTCTCTTCTTACTCTGTTTCTGATCAAAGCTAGGTAGAAGAGTGAGAACGTCAGATAAAACTCTCTCTCTCTCTGTCTGTCTCTCTCTGTTTATCTGTCTCTGTCTCTCTCTCTCTCCCTCTGTCTATCTGTCTCTTTCTTTCTCTCCCTCCCTCTGTCTGTCTGTCTGTATCTTTCTCTCTCTCTCTCCCTCTGTCTCTCTCTCCCTGTCTTTCTCTGCCTCCCTCTCTCTCTGTCCT
>NC_080717.1:2757500-2792500 GCF_019097595.1 Hemibagrus wyckioides | reverse complement strand
GCATTTTTTTTCTTACATAAATAGCACGAATTAAAGAAGAGTCACTCGGGAGAGTCGTACAGGTTCGGGGTTTCGGGAGATCAACATTTTATTTTTTAAAGTAAAAATTCAAATAAATAAATAAATAAATACATAAAAAGGCGAATATTCTCATTAAAATGAACAAAGCTGGCGTGCTTAAAGATTCCCTGACAAGTCAGTGTGCTTTCAATTATCTTAATTAAACAAGATAACTATGCGGCAATTAATTAGAGAGAGAGAGAGAGACAGAGAGAGAGAGAGACAGAGAGAGAAGAGTGCAAATGATGCGTTATGTTGTGCGAAAGACGAAAATGTAAATACCAGGCATCGTCATCGGTCCAGATGGAATCTCATATCTTAAACAAAGGTAGCTTTAAATCTTAAAAAACATAAACAAAACATAAAATCCTGGAGCAGCAGGATAACGAGAAGAGGCTAAAGAGGGCATGCGCTCTCGGGCAGGAGGAAGACACGTGGCGTGATGGTAATCGGTTTGTTTATTTATTTACGCATGGATTCGGTTGCGTTTATTTGTACACAGCTAGGTCATAATGAGCCTACATGAGATTACACTCACTTCGCAGTGCTCGCTGTGTGACTGTCACCCGACAGCAAAAACTGCCTTCTCTGCTCGCCATGATAACGGAGTAAACACTGCTGAGAGCGAGGCACAGCTCAGACGGATCCCAGCCGACTCCAAATGAGATACTGAAATCGTTCCATTACTTCATTTCCATATGCAGTGCGGTGATATAACACCATTATTTAAAACCAGTTCAGACTTGAATGGCGAATTGCTTTCGGTTATAAATATAGCGTACACTTCAAGCCTTGGATTCTCTAATCTGATTGGTTGATTTATTCAGCAGATTCAAATCAGACACTTATACGTTTCTATAGCAACAACTTATACATACAGGGGCATAAAACCCATATAGGCACCGATCTCGAGCTGTCCATAAGGAGCCGTCGATTTATGAGTCTCCACTTTGGAAAATTCACTCTTTGGACACTCTTTTGGTTACTAGACAAGCTGTCTCATTATCTTCCCAAGAATGAATGAGACTCGTGAAGAAGCGATTGATTTAGCTGTTTTGTGGACGTTTCGTGACACTACAATTAAAGGTAACTTTATAAATGGATAAAAACTGAGTTCTCTTTAAAAAGATAAATGGAACAAATTGTCATCTTTGGGACCGTATAATCCACTCTAAGGACGTGATGTAATGGGAAAATAATCAGCTTCGCCTCATCTCACCATCCTGTTGTTGATTATTTTCCTGTGACTGCGAGACACAGATTGTTTACGTCCTCATAATTTAACCCTAGTTAGCTATGAGATTTGCATATTGTATAAACGCTTACATATACAGAGAGATGACTCCCAAAATGGTGACTCGATGTGCACTACATAGGACGTAAAGACGGCTAGCGCACTTGCTACCTGATTGGAAACGTGGTCCAGGGTGCAAAAGATATTATTTCAACCCCATATATCCAGCATTTATACAGGAAATAGATAGAAATCCCAAAAGGTACCTTGTTCGACATGAAGTGCCCTAAATAGGTTAAAAAACGTTATTATTTCATGCCCCATGTGGCAGACCTTTTATTGGAGAAAGAAAAAAGAAAGAAAGTGGGTCTCAAATGGATATTTAGTGCACTCAATAGTGTGGAAAAGATATCTTTGCTTAATTGATATCACGTACTGTAGAGAGATGATTCCCAAACGCCTGCTTAATAGACAGCAAGTGCACTAAACGGGGTCTTATTACATATCCTATATACCCTAGGTTCCACTCCATAGGCTGGAACATAAATACATAAAGCACATAAAGTAGTGGATTTATATAAGACGAGAGCTGAATCCTGAATGGCTATAAATGTAGTGCACTACCTCCTGTGATGTAGTGCACATCTATTCTGGACATATGGTGCACGAGGTAGGGTGCAAAATCCATTAATTCTCACCCTAGGCTGTAAATCTAGAGCTAAATTCCAGATGGTTCCCTACTGGACACTACATAGACCCGCTCTATCACACCCTACCCTATGTAGTGCATAGAAGTAGGGAGCAAAGAAGCCATTTGGGATTCAGCGTGAAAAGTGCAGGGCAGCAGAATGTGGGCTGAGGGGAGGAGGGGACGAGGGGAGCGAGTAGTCAATGAATTGCTCGTTTGTTTGCTGCGCAGCCTATTTGGTCGGGTTCCCACACAGTGCATGGCAGACCGCCGGCCTGATCTAAATTCCCTCGCGTCTCTCGAGTGGCCAGTGAACGGGTGAAGGTCACGCAACGGCAGAACTTCATTATAGAGAAGTATTTACAAACAACAGGATTACACCCTGCAGGATTAGGGGCTATTGTTCCAGAACAAAGTTTCCCACGAGCACGAGCGGGGAGACGTCCGAGTTAGCACGGAATGTTGACGATGGACAAGCTGACCAGCGCTGGGTTGATATCATGAATATTCAAGACTATACTATACTACTAAAAAAAATGCAGCTCTTATCCAATCATATAAATATCTGCATCTTTATCTTTAAACCAAATACACGAGGAGCAATCCAAGCACTCCAGTATACAGGTTACATATAAACACCTCCTACATCTACACAACAACCACACACGTCTATTAATACCACAAACCTTCTACACAAATGCCCCAGAAACCAACACCCCATATTTAAATACCTCAGACTCCTACGTACCTCCATTTACAGTGTACATGCAAACACCTATACAAACACTGCATATGCAAAAACATCCATCTTTCTCTACTCTGATGTCAAACACCTCAAACAGAGCTTTAGGCATCTAAACACTACATCCATTTCCATATGTGTACATCTAAACAGTTTCTAAGCACTGATAAACCGTAAACAAACACCCAGATATGTCTATTTAGACCATACGTCCAGATTCAGATACCCCAAGTTTTCTAGATTTAACACCCCCAAGAATCCATCCAGTGTACATCCAACTACCCCAACAACAAACACCATTATAGCCCTGCATACGTCCATTTAAGCTACACATCTTAACACCTCTACACAAAAACTCTACAGAAGTACCTCTAAGACACAATGAATCATACTCACCAACATGTATACAAATACCTCCGATACACACTACATCAATTTACAATGTACCTCTAAACACCACATATCAAAAATCCTCACAAACAACAACAGTTCCTGTATCCTCAACAAACACTTCTACATCTACACACATTTACCTACACACATATCACCCGGCTACAACAAACACCGGCTTACGGAGGTAAGGAAAAAATCTTCTCAGGGGTTCTAACGTTCTGCATCTGCTCTACATGTAAGCTTTTCTGAAAAACAAACAAAAATCTGTTGTAAGGTTCTAGGGTTACATTTTCATGGGTTCCCAACAAACACACTCTAGATCCAAATACCCCGAAAAAACAAACAACTCTTACATCCAAACAACACATCAATACAAATACCACCTAGATCTGAATGCTACAAAAATACTTCTACAACCAAATACCACCTATAACAAACCTTTATACAACCAAATACCACCCAAATACACCTCTTACAGACAAATACCACCCAAACACACCTATTACAGACAAATACCACCCAAACACACCTATTACAGACAAATACCACCCAAACACACCTCTTACAGCCAAATACCACCAAAACACAGCTCCTACAATCAAATCCCACCTAAACACACCTCTTACAACCAAATACCACCTGAAAAAACACTTCCTACAGTCAAATACCACCTAACCACACCTCTTACAACTGAATACGACCCAAACACACCTCTTACAACCAAATACCACCCAAACACACCTCTTGCAACCAAATACCACCTAACCACACCTCTTACAACTGAATACGACCCAAACACACCTCTTGCAACCAAATACCACCTAACCACACCTCTTACAACTGAATACGACCCAAACACACCTCTTGCAACCAAATACCACCTAACCACACCTCTTACAACTGAATACGACCCAAACACACCTCTTACAACCAAATACCACCCAAACACACCTCTTAGAGCCAAATACCACTTGAAACTAACACCTTATACATCTGAATACCACCCAAAAGATTCTCTCTATCAGAAATCCCACCAAAAACAGACAACTCACTAAAATACCACCAAAAAACCCAAACCCTACATTCAAACACCATCCATAACAAACACCTACAACTGAATACCACCCAGAAATAAAAAACAAACAAGCTACATCTGAGTACCACAGGAGAACAACACCTGACCCCAAAAAGACTCCATGTATCAAAATCCTACCAAAAAAATCAAATCCTACATCTAAACACCACCCAACAATAACACCATGAAACACCTGGGAATATGAACCAAACCCAAAACACCACCACACTTTAAAAAATCATCCAAATATCACCCAAAATATTCTCCTTAACACACTCCAGCATTCAAATACCACCACATCCCAACACACACACACACACACACACACACCTGCAACAAATACCTCCCACATCCACCCACCGTACATCCAATACTAAATCCAATCCCAAATTAAAGACTGGAGCACAATCTCTCATTTCATGCCCTGTGTAGTACGGAGTAAAGAAACCAGCTCTTTACATCAAACATTTCCTTGTTAGGGATCTAACACACACACACAGTGTCCTGTCTCACATCCTGCAGCATCCTGTTTCTAACTGTGATAATTAGCCACAGCATAAAAATAGCACCTTTAATAATACAGATTAATATGAAGTCCTATAGTAGCTTGTCACACGTTAACAGCCACATTAGCAACACTGCACAGCGCTGCGCGCTAAACCAAGAGAACGTGGCGAGGACTGACCGGAGGAGTGCCCGCGATGCGTGGCATCATGATCGCTGTCTCCCTGCTCGCTGTCTCCATGTCCACTGTCTTTGGAGCTCACGATGTCCGCCTCCTGGAAGGCCGAGCTGGAGGAAGAAGAAGAAGAAGAAGAAAGAGGAGACGCTCGGTGATGTGGAGCATGGAATTTTTAATCGTTAGAAAAAACATTTCTCTCTCCAGGATTAAAAGATTTATTTTGGTCAGAGCTCGAGGGGGTGATTTTAGGGTGCAGAGGTTGAAGTGTTGAGACAGAAGAAAAGGAAAAAAGAGATAGAAGAAAAGAAAAGAAAAGAAAAGAAAAGAAAAGAAAAGAAAAGAAAAGAAAAGAAAAGAAAAGAAAAGAAAAGAAAAGGAAAGAAAAGAAAAGAATGTGTTTTATCCTTTAGTTTATGTGGTTCTTTTTTGTTTTCCGAAAACTCACGAATCAGTACAGGAGACACGGAAAAAAATGTTCTGATTATGTGAAAATGATGTCATTTTAAACCTAAACCTTGAAGTTTATTGATAGGACTGATATTTTCCATGTTCAACCAGGAATAATTTCCGTTTTATTTTTATACGAAGATTTTCCATTTGTCTCCTCGTTATCACGCTCAGAATTTAAACCGATCTGTTTAACGAGATTCTTTTTTTTCCGTAATTCGATGTACACAAAGACACAACATCTATATCAATATTTTTAAAAGGATTGGAATTCTTGGAAAACTATGACTAAGACTATTAATACCGCCTGGCCTGCTTTCGCTTCACTGCGCTGTCCGGAATTCCGTGTATTCTTCCTGTGTGGATTTTTTCCACCCATATTGCCTTCCACTTCCCTAAAAGTGCATTACACTAAATGTGTGAATGTATGTGATGAACTCGTTATTACCGCTTCACACACGGTATTCCCGGGATACGCCCCAGATTCCCTGGATAAAGCACTTGAATGAATTAAAACTGAAACTAGAACGGAACTGAAATGGATGACAGCATTCCAGGTGTAATGCTGATCCTTACCTGTTCACACGCCTCGGCCTGTCCACCAGGTAACTGAGTTCGGCACGCTGGTGCTTCGTCTGGAAGAGAGCGAGATTTGTGTTACATGTCGTAAATGTGAACACGGATCGAGGAATTATGTCGTGTAGATGTTCCTCAGAGAGAGACACCGGATACTGGAACGCTGTATCAGGACACTGAGAACTGTGATGTGATGTCTTGAATAAGCCAAAATAATTAACAGTAATTATAGTAATTCTCATTTAGCTTCCATGATGACCAGGAATTTGCCTTGCACCTATTCAGCACAGCTCCCTTATAGACACATCTTTGTTCCTGTGAACCTCCGCAGCACCGTGACTGGCATCCATAATACAGCTCTGTGTGTGTGTGTGTGTGTGTGTGTGTGTGGGTGGGTGTGAGTGAGTGAGAGAGAGAGAGAAAGATGTTATTAACTGTGTAAGGAAGTCCTCACACACTGACATACACTGGGAAGAGACTCATGGCGGAACAAATGGCTTTTATGCGTTGTGTGTTGTTTCTGCACGCACCATCATATTTGCGATTTGTGTGTCGGTGGACGGAAAAAGCTTTCTGTTTTACTCCTCTTTTTACTTTTTTTCATTAAACCCATATGCAAGGCCATTAGTGGTTGAATCGAGAGTTCATTAACTGGATTTAATTCAGACCTTGACGAGATAAAATTAAAAAAGGGAAGACATAAGGCATGACTTCATCATGTTTTCTGTATTATTTTACAGAAAGAAATATTCGTATATTGAGATCTTGGGTGAATTATGGCAGGAAACAATCACACAACTTATATATATATATATATGTTACAGAATACACACACGAAAAATAAAGATTGTAATGTTTTTAGTTCAAGTTCATTATCCAGCACATTTTTGCTAATTGGGAGCCATTTCTTTTTTTTAAAAATAAATAAAACGGCTTAAAATCAAGACAGAAATATGACCCTTATATTGTCGGGCAAATCAAACTGATACAGAATTTACATAACAAACTAAATGGCTGATTTGTACGATTTTGTGAAATTCCTGTTATTGTCAGAATGAGCAAAGATGCACTTCTGAAATATTTCTTTTCCTAAAACTGTCTAGATTAAGCTGGTGTGTTTACACAGTAATGTGCCTTATGCATGATTTTTGTAGAAAAGTTCAGAAAAAAAGCCCAAACCCTCATGAATTAGGTTTTAGTGTTGATTAGTGTGTGTGTGTGTGTGTGTGTGTGTGTGTGTGTTTGTGTGTGCGTGGGTATGTTAGGTGTTTTATAAGTGACTCGACTCTTTTAGAGGAACTTTTACTCAACTAAACTCCCGTGGAATAAATTCAGAAAGTGTTCATTTACCACCTACAGAGCTGCATTAGCTTTTACAGTGCTGAATTAACACTTCTGTGCAACTTTTATAGAGTTAATCAAATATCCAGAGTCTTCATTTGAGCTCAGGTCATTTACTGTGCAGAGCTACAGAATCATCCTGATCCGTGCAATAGATGTAGAAAAAAATAAGTTAAATATAGCCGTTATTATAACTGAATATAATAAAGTTTATGATGATTACCTCGCTGGACAGAAGACTCCCGTTGGAGATGATGTCCGGTTGTTGTTGCTCTGTGTACGCTGTGTGTATCCCCCCTCGAGGGCTGTGCTCGGTGTCCGTGGCCGCGCGGCTCGCTCCCGTTCCGCATGCCTTCAGGAAGAGCAGGTCAGTGTTGGCGGACTCGGGAGTGAGGCAGACCTGATAGCAATAATTCTGGCCGCGTCTCAGAGAACCGAAGCTTCCGGACTCCTCAACGGGCACCTGCGCGCTCCCGACTCCACAGCCAACTCCAGTGTGCGCGCTCACATCCGCCGAGTTGGCACTCTGCACCAGCATGATGTCCGACTTGCTGAGTTTTTTCTGCTTCTTCTGCTTCTTCTTGCTGACGCCGTTGCCGCTGCTGACACCGCGGGACGAACGCGCCTGTCGCCCGCAGCAGAAGCAGCACGACGCGTTGCAGCCCGCGTACACGTTCAGCTTCTTGTCTTTGCGGCAGCGCACGGCGAGGGCGATCATGGCGAGTAGGAAGACGAACGACACCGAGCCAAGAGCAACGATCAGGATGAGAGTGAGGTCAAGACTCGCGTCTTTGGCTCGGGCCGCGCCACCGCGCTCACGTTCTCCTCCTCCTCCGCGTCCCTCAGCTGAGGCCGCCGCTGGAAGTCCGTCCACTAGGGCGACCTGAACTACGGCGCTGCACGAGAGAGGAGGCTGGCCGTGATCGCGCACTTCCACGAGCAGCTCGTACAGGCTTCTCTGCTGGTGCTGCTGCGCGTCCCGTTTGGCTGCAGACACCCTGCGAGCCGTGCGCAACTCCCCCGTGCGCCAGTCCATGCGAAATAAACCGTCCTCGTTCCCGCGCTGGATGCTGTATGAAAGACGTGCGTTCTCACCGTCATCTGCGTCCGTGGCGACTATACGTGTGACCAGGTAGCCAGGTTCGGCTGAGCGCGGCAAAGGCTCTCTGGCTGTCCCGTTTTTGCCCAGAGGCGCGATCACTGCCGGTGCGTTGTCATTTTGATCCACTACAACCACGTGCACGGTGGCGTTTGAGTGCAGCTCAGGGCTTCCTGCGTCCCGCGCCTCTACCGTGAAGCTGAACTCCTTCAGCTGCTCGTAGTCGAATGAGCGCAGTGCGTACAGGTAGCCGTTTTCTGTGTTCACTGACACGTACGTGAGCACGGACATACCCTTGATGTCGCGATCCAAAACGGAATAGGTCACTCTGGAATTATCTCCGGCGTCTGGATCCCGTGCGCTCACGGCGTAAATGTAAGCCCCGGGCACGTTGTTCTCTGTGACGTGCACGTCGTAAACGGGCTGCGAGAACGTGGGTGCGTTGTCGTTCTCGTCCGAGACGCGCACCTCCACGGACTTACTCGAGGAGAGCGGCGGCGCGCCCCCATCACGCGCCGTCACCGTCACCGTGTATGCCTCGGCGACCTCGCGGTCTAGAGGGCCGTCGGTGACCACAGTGTAGTAGTTCCCAAACTCTGACTTGAGTCTGAACGGCACGTCGCCCAGGATTTCCACGCGCGTTCTCCCGTTATCTCCAGAGTCCTTGTCAGTGACGCTGAGCAGCGCGATCACGGTGCCTGGTGCTGCGTTCTCGCTTACAGATTCCGTCACGGTGCTGAAGGCGATCTCAGGCGCATTATCGTTGACATCCGTGACTTTCACGAGCACTTTGCAGTGGGCGGGCACGGCGTTCGGCCCCATGTCCTTGGCCTGCACGTATAGCTGATAAAGGCTGCTTTCCTCAAAGTCGACCTCGCCGCGCACTTCAATGCGGCCCGTGCGCGCGTCCACGTCAAACAGCTCGCGCGCGCGGCTCGACACGTGACTGCCGAATGAGTAAACCACCTCGCCGTTTGAGCCCTCGTCCGAGTCGGTGGCGTTGAGCTGGATCACCAGCGTGCCCGCGGGCGCGTTCTCGGCCAGGCTCGCCGAGTACACGGCCCGGTCAAACGTTGGCACGTTGTCGTTCGAGTCGAGAACGCGCACCACCAAAAGCGCTGTGCCCGTACGCGCCGGTTGCCCGCCGTCCACCGCCGTGAGCACGTAGCGGTGCACCGCCTGCTGTTCTCTGTCCAGAGGCTTTTCGAGCACCAACTCTGCGAACTTGTTTCCGTCCGTTTGCGTCTGCACGTCCAGCGCGAAGTGACCGTTTGCTGTGATCTCGTACGTCCTAAGCCCGTTGCTGCCCACGTCCGGGTCGAAGGCTGCTTCCAGCGGGAAGCGTGTCCCGGGCGTGGCGCTCTCGCTGATCTCCACCGTGACGTCGCTCTCCGGGAAGCTCGGTGCGTTGTCGTTCACGTCCGTCACCTCGACTTCCACTCGGAAGAGCTCGAGCGGATCCTCCAAGAAGACCTCCAGGTGCAGCACGCAGGACGCGCTCTGCTTACACACGCGCTCCCGGTCGATGCGCTCGCGCACCAACAGCGCGCCGGTCTCCACGTTCACGTCCAGGTACGGGCTCCCGCGTGAGCCCGGTGCCGTCTGGAAACGGCGGGAAGCCAGTTTGGTCAGGTCCAGCCCCAGGTCCTCGGCGATGTTGCCCACGAACGTGCCACGTTCCGTCTCCTCCGGTACCGAGTAACGAATCTGCGAGGCGACCCTGTGCGCCAGACACAGCGCGAGCCAAAGCAAGAGCATCTCCATGTCTACTTAATTCATCCGCAGAGATAAATACAAAAATACAAATAGAAATGTAGAAAAAAAAATATGCAGAACTTGTAGGGGGGACGGGGGAGGGGGGTGATAAAAATTACCCCCGCAGAGCCGCGCGCAACACAGCAGCAGTCATCACGGAACAGACCGGAGTGATGTCCCTGTTTTTTTTTTCCTTCAGAGCCTGAAAATCATGTTGTCCGTTGTACCGGTGCAAACGTCTCACATCACAAACAACACGAAGAAAAATAAATAAAAAATACTAAACAAAATTCTAAGCTTTGGCTTCACACTCGACGTAGATGTTTTGATCTTGCACGAGCGCACATTCCTATGATGAGTTCGAAAAAAGAATTGTGTTCAGAGAAGAATTAAAAAAAATTCATAATCCACAGAGTGAAAAGAAAGAAATCCAGGCATTTATATCTGACGATGATGAAGATGATGAAGATGATGATGCTGTTAGTCCGGTTATTTTGGCCGCTGCTCTGTTCTGCGCTGACTGAGAGCTCGCGGCGCTACTGAAGCTCGAGCGCTCGCCTGCTCGGGGTTTTGTCCCCGCTCGCGCCCACCGCAGCCAATCAGAGCTCTCGACGCGAATCGAACGCGAGCTGTCGTTAGGCGCACGCGACGCCACTCCAACCGAAGCCCCGCCCCCAAGCGGCGAGAAAGTGCTGATCCACTGGAGAGAGAGAAAATCCTAAACAACTATCACTTTTCCACCTTTAATCATTTTATTTTCATTATTTTTTATTCAGTCCCAGACTCACAAACCTCACTGGACTAACCAATGTCTATATTAAAATCTTAAAAAAAAAATGTGTGGATATATGATAAAAATAAATAAATAAATAAAAATAAATGAATAAATAAATAAAAGATTCTCTTCATCAAAAACAGTGTTTCAATTTGTTTGTAAAAAAAAAAAAAAACTCTTGTTAAATATTAAAAAATGAATAATAAAATAAATAAATAATTAAATTGATCTTTTTTTCATTCACACGTCCAATATTTTCTTTTCTTTTTTTTTTTCACGAAAAAAAACCCTTTTAATTTATCCATTCAATTCTCCTAGATCTTTTCTTCTTCTCCTTTTCATGACCTGTAATGCTGGCTAATTTATTATTATTATTATTATTATTATTATTATTATTATTATTATTATTATTATTACATTGGAAAATACTTTCTACCTTAATACAACATAGAATTATTATACAAAGTCACATGAAATCATTATTATTATTATTATTATTACTATGCCACTTACACCTGGAAGGGTAGGAAAAATTCATTTCTCTCTCTCTCTCTCTCTCTCTCTCTCTCTCTCTCTTTTACTCGCTCGCTCTCCCTCCACGTGCCTCCTGCGCCTCCTGCTGTCAGAAATCAGCTCTGCTTTTCCGCTCATCACGGTGCAGCTCTTCAGACTGGAGCTGAATCTCAATGATCCTGCTCTTTTGTACTCGTTTATATTTCCCTGTCTTTATCGCAGATACAGTCTGATGACAGCTGAAACATCGATCTGTCCTTTGACGCAGAGGAGAATTATATATATATATATATATATATATATATATATATATATATATATATATATATATATATATATATATATATATATATAAATATATATATAATAGAATGGTCTGGTGGTCATAATATAATCATCATGTCATAATCCTGCTGCATTAACATTTCTATTCCAAACATAAACACTATGCTTGATTCTCTCTCTCTCTCTCTCTCTCTCTCTCTCTCTCTCTCTCTCTCTCTCTCTCTCTCAGTATACATTCAGCTCCGCTAGCATGACTCAAACATAAATGACGACTCTGACATTTGCAGAGTTTTAAGACTTTTATTTCAGAGAATCATCGTCATACATTATCATTGTCATCTCCTGCAGCAGATGTTTACTGTTTACCTGTTTACTTTCAGACCCTAAAGTTATCTCAAGTTATTTATAATTGTTTCACCTTTACATAGCTATGTGTTAACCAGAACCACAACATTAAATGTAACCAGAAATGGACAAAAAAAGCCCACATTTTTGCAGACACACTACAATTCTCTTATTTTTATACAATTGAGGGTTAAGGGCCTTGCTTAAGGGCCCAGCAGTGGCAGCTTGGTGGACTGGGGATTTGAACTCACAACCAGCTGACCAGCAGCCCTACACCTTAACCACTAAGGTACCACAATCCTATGTAAAGAAAAATGGTCATCTTTATTGAAGAGGAATAAAACACTTCAGGAGGTGAGGTCCAAGAAAATAATCAACGTTTTAATGCTGCTTCAGCATGAGATCTTGTCATTGATTATTTTTCTACAACAGCACAATAAAGAGAGTGTTATTCCTTTAAATAATTCATACTTTCTCCATTGCATTAGATAAAGAAGAACAGAACAGAACAACTGGGTAAAGATCCCTGTTGTGGATTTGGTTTTTATTTACATTTAATTTATTATTTTTGTTTTTTGTGCATTTATACAAGGGTGAATCAAATACAAATATTTATTAATTAAATTATTGTTATTATTATTATTATTATTATTATTATTATTATTATTATTATTATTATTGATTTTTTGAATTATTTTTTAGCAAATGTTTGTATTGAAAGTGTGTGATTTTTTTAATTACATCTCCTTTTCATTCATTGAAAGCATTCCAGCATTTAACAACTGTCCAGATAAGTCCAAAACCTAAATCTATTAAAATCTAATTTATGTTGTGCTTTAAACGTTTCTCTGTAAATAATAGCGTCTGAGACAGAAACACGCGCTATAATTCCACACCTCTGCATCATAAATAAGCACTAAGAGCTAAGTGTAAGTGGCAGGAAGTGGCTCACCGAGGCTCAGCTGCCCCTAGTGCTGACGCCCCACATGCCAAAACGCAGGGATTGATGGGTACGTCGAGGGCGTCCCCCCTCCAGGAAGAGAAATTTCAAAGACTTCCTGCCAGAACGCATCTTAATACGCCAGCGGAGTGTAAACATGAACCTCCTCCAACAAAGGAGATTTTCTCAAATCAAGTTGTGGAGAGCCAGTGGCGCTCGAATACTCCACTTAACACTCGCAATTCCGCCAGGAGGCCAGAGGCACTGGATACATTCAGGTTTTCTTCTTTTTTTTCTTTTCTATGAATATTTTAAGATTTGGGGCCAAATGTGGATTTTGAATATTGAGGACTGTGTTATCTTCTGCTGTGGAGTATCATACAGTCATACCTCAACATAGAGGAAGAAGAAGGAGGAGGAGGAGGAGGAGAAGAAGAAGAAGAAGAAGAAGAGAAGGAGAAGAAGAAGAAGGAGAAGAAAAAGGAGAAGATGAAGAGAAGGAGAAGAAGAAGAAAAGAAGAAGAAGAGAAGGAGACTGAAAAGAAGGTGAGAAGGAGAAGAAGAAGAGAAGGAGAAGTAGTAGAAGAAGAAGAGATAGAAAGAAGGAGGAGAAGAAGAAGAGAAGAAGAAGGAGGAGGAGGATGAGGAGAAGAGAAGAAGAATGAGAAGAAGAAGAAAAGGAGAAGTAGTAGAAGAAGAAGAGATAGAAAGAAGGAGGAGAAGAAGAAGAGAAGAAGAAGGAGGAGGAGGAGGAGGAGGATGAGGAGAAGAGAAGGAGAATGAGAAGAAGAAGAAAAGGAGAAGTAGTAGAAGAAGAAGAGATAGAGCAAAGGAGGAGAAGAAGAAGGAGTAGAAGAAGAAGAAGAGATAGAGAAGAGAAAAAGAAGAAGAAGGAGAAAAGGAGAAGTAGTAGAAGAAGAATAGAGAGAGAAGAAGGAGAAGAAAAAGCAGAAGAAGAAGGTTGATAGAGAAAGAAGGATGAAGGGAAAGGGAGAAGGCTGATAAAAAAAAGGAAGGATGAAGGGAGAGGAAGAAGGCTGATAGAGAATTAGGGATGGAGGAAGAGGAAGACTGATAAATAGATAAATCCCTCCACCCAGTCTTACCGAATGAATGAATTAAGACTAGATAGAGGGATGAAGAGCAAGTTGATAGAACAGGAAGGATGGATGAGTATGGATCAGGCTGATGGAGACTGGATGGAGGGATCAGGAAATAGATGGAGAAGGTTGGGAGTGTGATAGAGAGCAGGTTGAAGGAGGGATAAAGATAAAGGATGCTCTCGAATTTGAATCCTAATATATTTTTATTAGAATATCACTGGAGTGAATATTTCTGTGGAATGGTGTGGAGTCACAGAATGGACAGATTTCATTTCTTCAAAAAAGAAAAGAGTCGGGGGGGGGGATACTGAATTCTATCAATAATGTATAGTGGATGCTAACCGCACGCTACTCCCCCCAGGACGCTCTCCAAAGATCTCAGGGAGATATACTGATTTTAGCAGACTTACATTCATGCCAGGGGAAGATCTACAGTTTGCATTTGAACCCATTTCAAAGGGTGAATGTAAGGCCTATAAATAAGCTTGAAGATATTCAAGAATATAAATTGCTGCACTTGGTTTCCAGGAGGAGAAAAAAAAATGGAATGAAAGTAATGTTCCGCTTTGTACTCTGCCAAACTGGATCTGAACTGCTTCTGGCTCCGGTTACTCAGCAGGACATTAAGGCTTTTTCACTCATTCAAAATGGGACAGGTTGCATCTGAAAGATCCAATATTACGATTTAGAATTTGGCTCTGCCCTTAATAGTGCCTTAATATAGAGATGGATCGTTTTTCCCCTTACGGAGATGCGACACTTGCCACCCGCTATGCGACTGCGCGGGCAGTTAAGGATGAAATCATAGAGGTAGCCTTTATTTATTTATTTAATTATTTACTTACTTACTTTTCTTTTTCTTTCTTTCTTTCTTTCTTTCTTTCTTTCTTTCTTTCTTTCTTTCTTTCTTTCTTTTCTTTTATTTTATTTATTTATTTGTTTGTTTATTTGTTTTTTTATTTTCTTTCTTTCTTTCTTTTATTAATTCATTTATTTATTTAATTACATTTTATTTTATTTTATTTATTTATTTCTCAAAATAATAATCCACTATATCACATATTACCTAATAGGCAATACATAACTGATTCATTTGATGGAAAGAGTCACTTTCACAACAATTCCTTATTTTCCATTAAAGATTTAAAGGAGTCAAATTATTTTGATTCATTACAAATGTCAAACGAGTCACGTGTTTAAACATACGCAGCACAACAGCCGATAGAAAGCCGAGCATGTACTGTACCTTTGATTCACCCAGTACATGAAAAAGAGTCAGTGATTCATTTCTGAATCACAATTCACAAATCAATGTAGCTCTATTGATGGCCATTAAGAATCACTTTAGTCAATTGACTCTTTTGAACGACTCATTACAGGGAATCAAATTTTTTGTCGATTCACTGGAAATGTTTAGGAACACACAGGCGAAGAGCTGAGCTTCTTTTAGTGCTTGGATGAAAAGAGTAGAAAAAAAGACAGTCACTTAGTTCATTAAAATGAACCATTAATACCCATTTATGTGATTGACTCGTTTGATTCAGTGGGAATGCTAAAAGGCAATGTAGATACACACAGACTAAACAACACGACAGTAAGATAGGAAAAAAAAGTAAATTACCAAAAAAAAAACACAAACAAACAAATTACTGATTTGATTCAATCAAACTTTTTGATTCTTTTGATTCATTGGAAATCAAAATTTATCATATTTTCCCCTCCCAATTAAATAATCTGCTGTATCGTATATACTGTTCCATATCTGCACAGTTCCACCTCTGAGCTCTCAATTCTGATTGGTCAGAAGGTGTTGATTCATTTCCTCTCAGCACCTACGAATCAATTATTAATGCACTTTAAACGAATCATTTTTTTTCCACTAAACCCTTCCCTGTAGAACGAATCCAACAGATTTTACCCCATGTTTGTACTTTGAACAATTCTAACAGTTGAAATCGCAGTAGATACGAGGCGCGTCTGCCGTTTCGACGCTACATCTGCGACAGAAGTCCGCTCAGACAGACTTCCAGACTTCCAGCAGATGGGTCAGACCATCTTATTAGGCGGCGCATGGAACAGAAACAGCGGCTGCATCTTTAAACTGCATCATCTGCTGCGTCTTAACCGAGTTTGTGCATCTCAGAGCCAGAGATCTGCTTGATCTAGTGAAAACAGGGCAGCTCTGGAACCTTCCTCTTCACAAAGTGGACCAGGAAAAAAAAGGAAAGAAGGAAAATTGGATTTTCTGAGATCACAAAAGATGTCTGTTCTCACATCTTCGTATTTGATGGCCATATGTGGCGTGTATTCACTGGTCAGTGTGTGTGTGTGTGTGTGTGTGTTTCTGGAGTCTCAGTAACTGTCACTTGATGTCTCTTCACGTAGTGCTTCATCCGTGGGCCTGGAGAATGTGTGTGTGTGTTGTGGGGGTGTGGTGACAGAATAAGATAAGACCTAGAGCGCAGGTTGACAGGAAGGTTGTTTTTATTTTAAGTCTTATTAAAAATTTAGCTAGCCCCTAGTAACAGGCTTAGAGACAGAAACTCCAGATCCTTTGAACTTTTTGTTATTATTATTTTTAATTTTTACACCATTATGCACACTTTAGTAACCATCATTTTATTTAATTGCTTAATTTTGATTATATGAGTATACGTTCATAAGCAAAAAGTTTGTTCATAATCATAGTTTATGGAAAAAAAATTGATAATAATTTGACATTTTGAAAACCTACACAGAATCAGATCAGGAAATCAATTTCATGAATCGGTTCATAAAAACAAATGATGAAAACTAATGATTAATACCCATTTATGTGAATCAAACTTCTTTTGAATTCTTTTGATTCACTGGACATACTAGAAGGTAAATGTGTGTGTAGATACACCCAGAGCCTAAATAACAGACAAAAATCACACTGAAGTGTGAAAAAATGAGAAAAGAAATATGATTCATTCAGTTCATTGAAATGAATCACTCAGAACTAATGATGGATTACGGTGTGTGTCATTTCACATTTTGATTCTTTTGATTCACTGGAAATGAATCAAACATTAGCATACACATCCTGAACAGCAGATGGAAAGCATTTCTCTTTTATGTTTGCGTGTACATGAAGAAACAAAGAGGAGAACATCATTTGATTCACTCGAGTCAGGCGATGTGAATGATTTGTTCCCGAATCATCCATCACCCATATGCTGGAAATCTGGGACAAGAGATAAATGAAGAAAGCTCTTCAATACACATGCATTACTTCCAGTGTGATGTAGTAACAGATCATTTCATGGATTCTCACGGTCAGCTGAAGCCCCGCCCACTTATCTTCTCTTACATCTGTAGTATTGATTTTATTTACTTGGAGGAATTTTTTGTAAGGCTGATAAAAGAAAAATCATCAGTGAAAAACCTTGAGATGTCCAGCCACATGTTCACACATCCATCAGGAGGATATTCACATCAGTGAGAGAAAAACAGCAGGACATAAAGGACCGTCTCTACTGACGAAAGGCCAGATGTTTCACATATAGGTGATGTAAAAGCTTTAGAAAGTTTAAAAGAATTTGTTTTTCCTCTTAAAAAGAATCTCCTGAACGAACAACTCATCTTCATCGTGTCATCTGTTATCACTCGTGTTCTGTGTGTGATATTTGTTTACCACAAACACTTGCAAATTTCTTGGCATAGATAAATGGATGATATCCAACCTCATCCCTTTAAGAGATCTGATTCTTTTTAGTGAATCAGTCTTTAACATTTATTTCTGAAGTCCCAGATGAATCACTCAAAATATAAACAAATGATTCATTTACAAATCATCAATCATGAATAAGGAAATGTAGCTGTGATCTGCTTTAGTGATGCTCTTTATGACCCATTTCCATAATTTGATTCATTTGAGCTACCTATTGGAGTGATTCTGACTCTCCAGCGATCAGAAATGAATGAAATGTTGCTGTAAATAAAAGATGAGTCACTCGAAGAGAATGATTCATTTACGAATCATTAATTACCAGTCTGCGACTCTACAGAGAAATACCATCTGCAGTCATGATGGAAAACCGACACAGAATCAGTTCATAAATCAATTTCACGAATCAGTTCATGAAAACAAATAAAAACTAATGATTAATACCCATTTATGTGAATCAACCTTGTTGATTCTTTTGATTCACTGGAAATGCTAGACTCTACAGAGAAACATATCTACCATCTGCAGTCATGACAGACATTAAGAGTCACTTCAGTGATTTGATTCTTTTGACACACGGGGAAATCTCTACTTCTGTTAAAGAAAAAAAGGTGACTGGGATTCAAGGAGTCAAATTAGATATTTGATTCTTTAAAACTAGCAATTTAAGCAAATTTATTTTGATTCATTATAAATGTAAATACTCAAATGCTCGAATACACACAGCAGAAAAATATTTAAAAAATTGTGTAAAAATGTGTACATGAAAAGAAAAGCAACAACAACAACGTTTGATTAATTTATGGGAAAGAGTTGCTTAAATGAATCGAATGAATTAATTCATTTGAATGAATCAAATTCTTATGATTCCCTGGAAATCTTTAGAGTCATGTGTTTTAATATATGCAGCCTAACAGCAAATAAAAAGCTTAGTAGAAAATCTGCATTTCTGTTAGTGTGTAGATGAAAACAAACATTTGATTCACTCAGTACACGTAAAAGAGTCAAATTATATGAATGATTCATTTCTGAATCACCAGGAACCGATCTGCTACTTTACAAAACAAATATAGCTCAAATCTGCTGCTGTGATGAACATTAACACTCACTTTACATATTTGACTCCTTCAAACTTCCTGCCCGTAGAAGTCAAGGAGTCAAACTGTTTAGATACACTTGTAGAAATCATAGTGGAAAACCTACACAGAATCAGTTCAGGAATCAATTTCATGAATCAGTTCATAAAAAAAAAAAAATCATAGTGGAAAACCTACACAGAATCAGTTCAGGAATCAATTTCATGAATCAGTTCATAAAAAAAAAAAAATCATAGTGGAAAACCTACACAGAATCAGGTCATGAATCAATTTCATGAATCGGTTCATAAAAACAAATGATAAAAACTAACGATTAATACCCATTTATGTGAATCAAACTTGTCGATTCTTTTGATTCACTGGACATACTAGAAGGTAAATGTGTGTGTGGATACACACAGAAAAATGAGAAAAGAAATATGATTCATTCAGTTCCTTGAAATGAATCACTCAGAACTAATGACGGATTACGGTGTGTGTCATTTCGCATTTTGATTCTTTTGATTCACTGGAAATGAATCAAACATTAGCATACACATCCTGAACAGCAGATGGAAAGCATTTCTCTTTTATGTTTGCGTGTACATGAAGAAACAAAGAGGAGAACATCATTTGATTCACTCGAGTCAGGCGATGTGAATGATTTGTTCCCGAATCATCCATCACCCATATGCTGGAAATCTGGGACAAGAGATAAATGAAGAAAGCTCTTCAATACACATGCATTACTTCCAGTGTGATGTAGTAACAGATCATTTCATCTATTATGCAAATAACAGGAAATGTATTCTAAAGAATTAATGCAAGTGCACATGCCTTTGTTCATCTCTCTCTCTCTCTCTTTCTCTATAAAATAAAGATACAGTCAATAAAGTATCTATCTATCTATCTATCTATCTATCTATCTATCTATCTATCTATCTATCTATCTATCTATCTATCTATCTATCTATCTATCTATCTCTCTCTCTCTCTCTCTCTCTCTCTCTGTCTCTCTCTCTGGTAGATGCCCTTTAACTTGCAAATGACACTGGTATCTATGATGAAGGAAAACAAACATGAGTGTAGATATGTACACACACACACACACACATAAATGAGCAGGTTGTGATGAGAAACATATCCGTGAAGAGGATCAAAAGGGATAAGTGGAATTGCATACATAAATGGAAATTGATGTACGTATGCATGTAGGTCGTGAAGTCCTATCTTACACTGACACATAAACAAGGACACACACACACACACACACACACACACATACAAATGGTCCTTGATTGACAGATCATACAACACTCTAGCACTAGCAAGCTGGAACTGAGTTCACACAAATAATAATGTGATGTGACGTGATGGTATGCTAATTAAACTATTAACCTGTGTGTGTGTGTGTGTGTGTGTGTGTATACTGTTTGTTGCTTGTTCTTGTTGTTTTTCGCTCTCAATTCCTGATGTACCTTAGATATTTATATGTTTAATTATTTGACATTTTGTATATGTTTTATTTGAGTCTATCGGCTTTTAAGTGTTTAATGATTTCAAACAAATCCACTAGCTTGCTAGAAACATGTGTCATTTAAGCTGAAACATTTCTACAACATACACTGACCAGGTATAACATTATGACCACCTTTTGCAACCAAAACAGCCCTGACCCGTCCTGCACTGTGTATTTTGACCCCTTTCTATCAGAACCAGCATTAACTTCTTCAGCAATGTGAGCAACAGTAGCTCCTCTGTTGGATCGGATCACACGGTCCAGTCTTCTCTCCCCACGTGCATCAATGACCCTTGATCGTCCATGATCCTGTCACCGGTTCACCACTGTTCCTTCCTTGGACCACTTTTGATAGATACTGACCACTGCAGACCGGGAACACCCCACAAGAGCTGTAGTTTTGGAGATGCTCTGATCCAGTGGTCTAGCCATCACAATTTGGTCCTTTTGGTCAAACTCTCTCAAATCGTTACGCTTGTCCATTTTTCCTGCTTCTAACATCAACTTTGAGGACAAAATGTTCACTTGCTGCCTAATATATCCCACCCACTAACAGGTGCCATGATGAGGAGATACTCAGTCTTATTCACTTCACCGGTCAGTGGTCAGAATGTTATACCTGATCAGTGTATACTGAATATTAATTTGAAGGTCACTGATCATTGAGAGTCATCAGTGTCCCAATGTACACTAGATACACGAGTTAGAGAGCTGACTGAGACTCTCCCCTGGATGAATCAGTTCTCATGAGAAAAAAATAAACTGAGCAACTTCCTGGTCCTTGTGACATTCCCGGTCCAGGAGTGCTGAAGCTGCAGCATCAGATCAGGGTCTGGAGTAAATCCAGGAAGAGGACTGCATATCTGATCGTCCAATTTCCTCGGGGTGGAACTTAATCTAGTGGTAAAAATAAATATATCTACTTGAGGATCATTGCTTGTGCTGAACTCTGACCTGTCTGAGTAACTGCTTGCTAATTTAAACCCTGGAGTGCTGGTGCTATCGGTGGTTAAATTGCCAGGGTTCTCTTGGGCAAGGTGCTTGCATGAGCCTTAAGCTGTTGAAATCTGATTGTAGCATTCGACTGAATGACAAATCACAGGAATATATATCGTATAATACCCGTTTCTATAGAAAAATGACTTGCATGGAGGACCATTTACATAAACCCAAGTTATTTACCATAACACGTTGCTAAGCATGACATTTTCTTTAAGGCAATGTTTATTTATCTTATATGGAAGGCGTCTCGAGCGGCATGGTGGCTTAGTGGTTAGCACTGTTACCTCACAGTAAGAAGGTCCTGGGTCCGAGTCCCAGATTTTTGTGTGGAGTTTGCATGTTCTCCCCGTGCCTGTGTGGGTTTACTCCAGGTACTCCAGTTTCCTCCCACAGTCCAAAATCATGTACATTAGGTTGATTGGTAATTCTAAATTGCCCATAGGAGTGAATGTGTGTGTGCCCATAGGAGTGGTTGTCTGTCTATATGGGTGGCCCTGTGATGGACTAGTTTTGCCCAATGTGTGTTGGGATCCCTGTGACCTTAATTAGGAATAAAGTAGATATAGAAAATGGATGGATGAATGGAAGGAGTCTCCAGTGTCAATAAAAGGAAATTCTATAATATCTATAAGTTTTCTCTTTACGTCCGACACTGAAGACTCCTTCCATGAGTGTTAAAATCACTTCTCTAGCAATAATCACACAGGTGAATGAAATATCATTAGCGAAAAGCATTAAATGACACATTGGATGTGATTTTCTGCTACGTTATAATCAGAGAAAACTAATCAACTTTCTGACCAATCAAAATCCAGAATTCAACAGCGCTGTGGATTAAACCCTATTACTGTATCTAGACCAGGTTAGACTAGGGTCAGAGCTAGCTTAGCCGTTAAAACTTAAATATTCTTAATCCTGTGATACTCATATTACCTCATTTTTGCACAATTTGTACCCAATTTGTACCCAATCCAAGTTGTACCCTTAAGCTACAGCTTCAACACTTCTGTCTACGTAAAAGCATTTAGCAAATAAATAAATAAACTCCTAAATATTACCTCATGCAGTGATGGTGAAGTTCAGGTCAGTATAAAGATGTGAGTTTATATCTCAGACCCATAAGTAACTCCTTTAACGCCTCATGTGCTCAGGCTTTTGCATGGAAAATGATGGATTCTGCTTTATTTGCATAAAAATCTTTAACTGTAAAGCAGACACACTACGCTAAAATCCCTGAATTTTCCCCTGAAGCAGCTTTCAGACGTGATTCATACGCTGGAGTTTTGCAGGTAGCGTATAAACCCGCTCAGTGATCCCATTCCTACCACTTAGCTCGAGATGTTTTGTGGGATTAAGTCATTTATTATTCTTGCCTCTGCTCTAAATGACACGATTAGTTCTGGTGGCAAAACTGGGGGACGAGACCTTTAAATGTCACACTCGAGCATCCCGAGTGGTGGGAAAAAAAGGGCAATGAAACAACGCTGGCTCGTTTTTAAAAGAGCAAACATTAACACTTGCATTTTGGAGAAATCCTACACTGTAAACCGCACTAAATAAACTCTAGGCGCTAATTTTACCTCGTAAAAACGTCCGTCTGGTTCGTACTGTACGTTTAGTGCTAACTCCATACCGTGTTTGCTGATTATTTTCAGGTGTTTGTCACGTCGATGAAGGTTCGGCTGCTAATCGTATTGTCATTGCTCCTGTAATTATTCTTTCATCGGGTTTGGTATACAGCAGTCAACGTTTTTTCGACGAAGAAGATCACAAAGAAACGCCGGCTGAATGGATCGCAAGCTGTCATGTTTGTTTAATAACGTGAATGACAAGCCTGCTCCCAGTGACATGATGACAAGATTCATTTCAGTTATTTCATTCTTCACAAAAGCGTGTGGAAATTACGTCTGAAGCCGGGCTCCATACAAAAGATCCGAAGACGTTTTCATGGCTGCTTGACATTTCCGACTTATTAATGCAAAGTGCTCCAGCATCCGGAAAAAGAATAAAGTCCGTTGGTTAAATAGCTACGCTTGCTAAAACACAGCAAACTGGTTACGACGGTGAAGAACCACCCTGAAGAAGATGATCTGATTTACAGAAAGCATTTTAATCTTCTCGTATGACAGCTAATGCACTAATTTTAATTTATTTTCTCCACAGTCTCAAGCTGTAACTTCACACAATATCTGGTCGCTTGCTAGAATGTCTAGCGGCATTATTTTTTCTCCGGTTTTTGTTTTATTACCTTAAAAAGAGAGAATAAAGAGATGTCGGTGAAGGAAGGACTGTTTACAGCCGCAATATCACAGGGAAATAAATTATTTCGCAGATGTTCTGAATAAAAAGAAAAGCATTAAATAAAAGATTTATTCCCTTTACTTATGGTTTCTCAATGCTTTCTGATATTTAGCCTCAAGACAAATATCAGAGCAAACCATCTACATCAAAGTTTTATTCAACATATTTCTTTTCTCAAAGCAATCAGGTCTTTTCTTGAGAGCTTGAACTCGTGTCACTGTGACTGAATAAAGACCAGTGAATGAGTCAAAAAAAACAAAAAACACACAGTGATCATAACACACACATTCCTATTACGCATTTCAGTGTGGTCAGCGTAGCTATGGAAGATCTTTTGAAAACGTGAAAGCTCCGAGGTTTTGACAGGCCACACCGAGAATAATATCAGTGACTGAGATTCAGCGGAGGTGAAGGCTGTGTCTCGGTTGGATGGTTTATAACTTCTGCACTTTCTCCCTCCTGCCTCATGAATGTACAATAGGACAGGGGCAGGTGAGAAAGTCCAGGGGTAAAAGGAGGGTGTTCAGAGTATAGGTTCTCTGGCTTTTTGTCACTTTTGGCACAGCTTAGCATGTAATTATCAAATATTTTATCTGGTGGAGAATGTAGATAAGGGTAAGAAGCTTGGAGAGAACTGAAGTGAGGGCAAGAAGCCTTTATTATCCCCACATATACATTTAAGAATTTAACATTCCCAGCTAAGAAAGTTGTGGTCAGAGCACAGGGGAAGCTATTATACAGTGCCCATGGAGCAGAGTGGGTTAAGGGTCCAACAGTTGAGCTTGGTGGTGCTGGAGCTTGAACCCAGAGCCTTAACCACTTAAGCTACCACCGCCCTCTCCATAGATGGGAGTTCTTTATGCAGGCAAACAAGTCATTTGCATACTGTAGCCAGGTTGCTATCCATAAGCTGGTAGGACATTTTTTAACCCCCCATTTTTCCTAAAGTTTGGTCTCGCCAATTCCCACCCACCAGCTAACTCACATGTTTTCTCTGACACACATGAAACCAACCTCTGGATCTTTTTGAAGGGCATTTGCATTTGAATAGCGCTGCTGTGATTGACAATGGAGTGAGAAAATAGGCACTTCCAACTCTTGGCCAGATTTCCCTTGGCTCCCAGCCAAGGTGAGATCCCATCCTCAGCATTTGAACCCAGGATCTCCTAATGTTGTTCTGTGTTTACCAATTAGAAGCAAGCCAGTAGGATGATTCTGCCTAGCTTGCTACCCTCATAACTTTCCACACATTTGAGTGAACTTTACTTTTTTGAGCCTAGTCCTAAAACTCCTTTTTAGTGTATGTATATATATATATATATATATATACATATAAAAATGTTAAACCATGAGCTCTGTCTGTGTCTGTGTTTCTTGTTCCTTTGGGTTTGAATATAAGATCAGATCAGTACTGCTCTTTGGACATTGGGTTTGACTACCCCTAGGAAGGAGGCTTTAGATCAGGTCAGACTCCCCGCCCTGGCCTTTGAGTTTAAATATACCCACATAGAAGGAGTTAGATCAGGTCAGACTCCTCCCCTTGGACTTTGGGTTTGAATATACACACATAGAAGAAGTTACATCAGGTCAGACTCCTCCCCCTGGACTTTCGGTTTGGCTAAACAGAGGAAGGCGGGGTAGGATCAGGTTAAACCCCTCCCCTTGGACATTGTGTTTTTAGCTAAACAGAGGAAGGAGGAGTAGGTTCAGGTCAAACCCCTCCTCTTGGAATTTGGGTTTGGCTAACCCCAGAAGGAGGTATTAGATCAGGTCAGACTCCTCCCCCTGGCCTGTGGCAGAGGAGTTAGATTGGGTCAAACCCCTCCCTTTGACTCTGGGTTTGACTGCCCCCAATTTTTGGTGGTACTTGGTGCATCCCCCATTCTGTTAGACCTCCCAAAATTGCTCAAATGCCAAAAATTGTTTTCTTTAGGTTGTACCTTTGGTTTAAAGGTTATTCATTTGTAGAACCCTTCAACAAAGTGTTTCCTTTTGCTTACAGGGTGTGTTCTAGGAAGAACAACAAGATATATAGAGCACCACCTTTTAAGTTAAATTATGTTATTTGTAACATATACATTACTGCACTGTGAAATTCACTTTTTTCACAAAACCCATCCTTGTGGGTTAGGGTCAGAGCACAGGGTCAGCCATGATGGAGAGTCCCTGGAGCAGGGTGAGCTGGGGGCCTTGTTCAATTTCCCAACAGTGGCAGCTTGGCAGTGCTGGGGCTTAAACTCCAGTCTTCTGGTCAACAACCCAGAGCCTTAACCACTTGAGCCACCACTGCCCGCAGTGTGTTCTTGTTGATTGTGCATTTGAATGGTTTGGTTCTGCCTGGACCCTTTACCTTGTCGTTGGAAAATGATCCTATTGTATTCACCTGTTTTATATGTAACACATAATTAAACTGCATGTTTATTCTGTTTTTTGTGAACTACTACCTTACATTCTCCTTTCATTCTTTTCAGTTATGGGTCCTCATCGTTCGATGTCGTCTACCTGTTTATTGATCTATACAGTGATATTTGATGATGATGATGAATGGACTGGCCTTAATAAAAACACACACTGAGCGTACAGGTTAACATCCTGCATCCTGTTTTTTTCCCCAGGAAAGTCCTTCACCAGTGATGATTTTTCTGTAACAGCATGTTTCTGTAAAGTGTTTTATTCCTCACTTGTACATCCCCTACGTTTAGCGTAGAACATCTTGTCACTAAAGCAGGAACTTTAAGCGTGTATGTCTCTTGTGAGTTTAGTTTGCAGGGAAAGTGAACGTAATGTACTTTATGGTGCGTAATTGGATGATTGCTGTACGTTTGATGGTGCGTTTAAATGACCTGTACCTTCAGTGTGTATGTTTCTCTGTGGAAAGTGAATGTAGTGGACCGGTAAACTCAATCACGATATATAATTGGACCTTAAGGACCGTTTTGGTGTGTTTGAGCATACTGTCACTTTTTCAAAACTTCCTTTTCCCCCGTCCCGAGTTACGAAAAACAAAGTTGGTTTTTTTTGTTAAACATGTTAAATAGCTTTAGAAGAAGGAAAAAAAGAGGCTAAATTATATAGGGAGCTTTTTTTTTCTCTTCAGCTGAATTGTGACAGTGATGAATGAAGACAAAGGGCCTGGATGCGGAGATGTGGAGACTGTTTAGTGAACGTGTTTAAAAAAGAAAAAAAAGATAAAAAAAAGGAGCCAAATGGTGGATGAAGCTGGCAGTCTGTCATTCTCCACTCACCCTCTCTCGCTCTTTTCTTTCTTTTTTCTCTCTCCCTCTCTTTCTATTTTTGTGCCATTTGTCATCTGAGGCGCCATTAGGATGGGGGACGTGACAGCCGGTGTGTTTGGAGGACAAGATCGAGGTGCAGATAGCTCTGGTTAATTGAGTTAACTCTCTCTCTCTCTCTCTCTCTCTCTCTCTATCTCTCTCACTGTATGCTTCTCATTGTTTTCTCTCTCATGTTTTCTCTCTCTCTGTCCCTCTCCATCTGTCTCTCTCTCTGTCTCTCACTCACTTTCTTTTACTTTCTGCATATCTGTTATCTTCTCTCTCCGTCTGTTTCTGTCCATGTCTTTCGCTCTCTCTCTCTCTCTCTCTCTCTCTCTCTCTCTCTCTCTCTCTCTCTCTCTCTTTCTCTCTCTCTCTCTCTCTCTCTCCCTCTCTCCCTCTCTCTCTCTCTCTCCCCCCTTCTGTTTCTCTTAATCACTCTGTGTCTCTCTCCATCCTCTTTCCCTTTCTCTTCCTGAAACCCCTTTGTACCCACTCCCCCCTCTCTCTCTCTCTCTCTCCTTCTGCTTCTTTTCATTACTCTCTGTCCCTCTCCATCTATCTACCCCATCTCTCCATTTTTCTCCCTTAATCCCTTTGTATCTCTCTCTCTCTGTCTCTCTCTCTCTCTCTCTCTCTCTCATCTCGTCATCTCTCTTTTCTGCCACGTCGCTCTCATCGCTCAAGTCGTTCCACCAGCAGTCTTGTTTGTTGCTGGGCTTCTCTGCGTCACACTGCCTGCACACACACACACACACATACACACCATGCCCTCGTTCTGTATGTACCGCCATCAGACTCAGAATTTATCTTAATTAGCACTTCCCTTAATTAATTTAATTGCTAATTCATTTAAATATAGTTTTAAAATTAATTATTGTGAAATTCGCTTTAATTAGCTCTGTTAATTAAGGGGATAAATTCTAATTTCTCCGAGTCGATAATGAGCCAAGAGGGCGACAGGCGTTTGTTTACCATAAACCCCGGACCACAGAGGATTTCAGACATATGTGAGGGTTTGAGTGTGTGTGTGTGTGTGTGTGTGTGTGGTTGCAAACTGTTTTACATCACCAAATAAAGTAATGATGATGGTAAAAAACAAAAAAAAACACAGAATAGTTCTCAAGCCCAGGATGTACAAGAAACAGGCTGATGGTATTTATTTATTTATTTATTTATTTATTTATTTATTTATTTATTTATTTATTTATTTATTTATTCTCAATCTTGATTGGTCAGAAAATGTTGATAAATTTTCTATATTATATTTATTATATTATATTTCTCAAGCCCAGGTTATGCATACAAAAGTTTGTTTATTTATTTATTTATTTATTTATTTATTTATTTATTTATTTATTTATTTATTTATTCTCAATCCTGATTGCTCGAAAGGTGTTGATTAATTTTCTATATTTTATTTATTATTATATTTCTGAAGCCCAGGATATATATACAACAGGCTGGTGTTATTAATTAATTAATTAATTAATTAATTAATTAATTAATTAACTTATTTATACTCAATCCTGATTGGTCAGAAAATGCTTGTAGAAAATTTAAAATGTTTATAGAAAATTAATTTTCTATAACAGCAGCTCTGACAAAAAGAAAAAACTAAAATAAAATACACATAATATTTATCAAGCCCAGAATATTCATCAATGTTATTTATTTATTTAATTATTTAATTTTATTTATTTATTTTATTTATTTATTTTTATTTTCTATATTATATTTATTATGTTATATTTCTCAAGCCCAGGAAATACGTAGAACAGTATGATGTTAATTAATTAATTTATTTATTTATTCGTTCGTTCGTTCGTTCGTTCGTTTATTTATTTATTTATTTATTTATTTATTTATTTATTTATTTATTTATTTATTTATCAATCCTGATTGGTCAGAAGCTGGTGATTCATTTCCTATAACAGCAGCTCTGACAATAATGCAGGTTTACATGAAGGCACTCGTTATAATAAATTATCGTTTCTATAGCAACAGCTCGTTCACTGAGACTTGAACAACAGACATAAACTGATAAAAAAAACATGGTTAATCATTGAGTGGAAGGAGTCTCCAGTGTCAGAGCTTCACCGGAGAGAAAAAAATGGAGGCTGGTGAAGAAACGCAGCTTTCCAGCTTCTATAATGAATTAATAATTTAAAATAAATAACTCTAGTTTGGTTTATAATTTAATTTCATATCTATTTTATGCAAAATCAGCGAATAAGTACGAATCAAGGAGAACAATTCTAGAGATTTTTCATCAGTTTAAAACACTCCACTGCTGTTTATTGGGGAAAGTCAGATAATCCATCAGCAGCGTCTCTGCTCACGCTGCAGTTTACTGGAGGAAAAAAAGTGAGGGATGGAGAAGAAAAAGAAGAAGAAGAAAGAGACACGAAACACTCAACCAGAGGCAATGTGGAGAAATGGAATTTACATGTTTCTGTAGAGGCCATCTCTCTCTCTCTCTCTCTCTCTCAGAATCAGTCTGTCTGTGCATCTGTGTCTCTCTCTCTGTCTCAGTGTCAGTGTCTCTCTCTCTCTCTCTCTCTCTCTCTCTCTCTCTCATTGTTGCTCCTGGATTCTACAAATAGCTGTGAAGGCTGACAAGAAAAAAAAAAATAGCAGGCTGAGTTTAATGACACGTATGACAATTACTGTGTCATCTATGGAGGAGACACAAATTTAATAAGCTGGGAGTTATGTGTGTGTGTGTGTGTGTGTGTATATGTGTGTGTGTATGTGTGTGTATGTGTGTGTGTGTGTGTGTGTAAGACGGTCTCGAGGGTTACCACAATAATCTTCTCTCCTTTTTTTAATACTCGTGCCATAATCAGGAACAGGCGCTTAATTAATTTAATAAGGTCAGAACTGATTCCCTCTGTATCGGGGGTTTGATCATCGAGGTCAGATCCTTTTATAGAGACTTTTATCTTATATATATTTTTTATTTTTTTAATTGTAGAAGATACGTTTAAAGGGATTTCACATTTCACAGAGGACGCTTGAGAGGTCCAGAGGGGCATTTTTAATCGAAGGTTAACCTGCCTGGATGTTCTGCTCTACTTATATAGAGCACACACACACACACACACACACACACACACACACACACTTTATATCTGTAAGCACACCTGAGATCCTCGGCTCTACTTTAAAGTGCAGTGTAGGCTGGAGAGTACTGGAGTGTGTCTCTCTCTCTCTCTCTCCTCTCTCTCTCTCTCTCTCTCTCTCTCTCCTCTCTCACTAACTCTCTCTGCCCCCCCGTCCCTTTCTCTCTCTCTCTCTCTCTCTCTCTCTCTCTCTTTCTCTCACTCTTACTCTCTCTCTCTTTCTTACTCTCTCTCTCTCTTTCTCTCTCTCTGTCTCTGTCTCTCTCTCTCTCCCTTTCTCTCACTCTTACTCTCTCTCCCTTTCTCTCTCTCTCTCTCTCTCTCTCTCTCTCTCTCTCTCTCTCTCACTCTCTCTCACACACACACACATACACTTTTATATCTGTAAGCACACCTGAGATCCTCGGCTCTACTTTAAAGTGCAGTGTAGGCTGGAGAGTACTGGAGTGTGTGTGTGTGTGTGTGGTTTCAGCATTTTGTAACACCATTAAAGCTCAGTCCCTGGGTGCAGGCAGAGAGCTGCAGGATGTCAATATTTACACTCTACTCCATCAAGCACTATGTAGGCAGCACAGGGAGCGCCCTTCACTGAGTGGAAATGCGAAGGTGTGGAGTGGACAGTCTGACAGCGGCATTGTGTCCATCTCTCAGTGGCGGAAACGATGGGGGGGCGTCACACGGCGTCACGTTACACGACACACGGCGTCAGACAAGTGTGTGTAAACTCGCCTTTTATTCCCCAATGCAATGAGTAGATGAAAGGGCATAATGGATTAACTGTGTGTGTGTGTGTGTATGTGTGTGTGTGTATGTGTGTGTGTGTGTGTTTGTGGACTAAATATGAATACCTGACTGTTTTGACCTTGTGGTGATCTGATCATTTTTGCTTTGTGGTGATGTTTTAGTCATATATATATATATATATATATATATATATATATATATATATATATATATATATATTTAAAAAAAAAGATTATAAAAAATAATAAAAACTAATTAATAAAATAAAATAAAATATATTGGGACATTTTGGTAGCACTGACAAAAAAAAAGAAATTTATATAATAATAATAATAATAATAATAATAATAATAATAATAATATGTGGCAGTCATGACATTAAGGACCACCCAAATATCTTAAATTTAATATTTAAAATTAAAATAAAATAAAATAAAATTGCATTAAATGAAATTAATTTCAGCCTGGTGGCTGAACTCGTTGATGAGCACGCATGTGAGCGTGAGCGTGCACGTGAGCGCGAGCGTGCACGTGGGTGTGGAATCTGTAGCCCATGAACTGAGATCTCATGCTGTAGCTCATGCTCCTGTGTTACTGTGGAAGTGGAGTGTATGTTGTTTACTGTGTGTTTGGAGGTGAGTGTGTGATGATTTATACATGCAGTGAGCACGAAGCTAAACTGGTGGCTTTATGCGTCAGCAGGGTTATTAGCTGCTTTAGCCTTGAAGCTGGCGTGCAAAGCTAGGGGAAAAAAAAACGTATTAGGCTAATGGGAAAATTATGTAAATGATGAAAATCTGATTTTTGACCTCGCATCAGAATTTTTTACACTGGAGTCACCAGGCAAGGAGAGGAAAAGGGGACAAG
Source organism: Hemibagrus wyckioides (assembly GCF_019097595.1). Lineage (NCBI taxonomy): Eukaryota > Metazoa > Chordata > Actinopteri > Siluriformes > Bagridae > Hemibagrus > Hemibagrus wyckioides. The sequence continues at coordinate 2,760,847 of NC_080717.1, read as the reverse complement.
AGAGAGAGAGAGAGAGAGAGAGAGAGAGAGAGATGGGGTGAGAACGAGAAAGAGAGTGAGAGGGATGGAGAGAGAGAGACAGACAGATAGATAGACAGACAGACATAGTAACAGGGGGAGAGAGAGAGAGAGAGAGAGAGAGAGAGAGAGATGGTGGAGAGAACGAGATAGAGATGTACAGAGAGATGGGAGAGGGAGAGATAGATGGGGAGGAAAAGAGAGAGAACAAGAAAGAGAAGGGGAACGACGAGAGAGAGAAAGAGGGAGGGATGGAGAGAGAGAGAGAGAGAGAGAGAGAAGGAACATCAAATATGCTTGAAGCCAAGTCTGTTGGGCCTCAGTGGTGGTGGTATGTGGTGCAATCAGAATGTCAGGATGATGCAACACTCTCCAATACTACTCCAACACACACACACACACACACACACACACACAGACACACACACACATGTTGTCCGGCTGTTTTTATTTTGGAGTAAACTCCATGACAGATGAGAAATCTAGCCTCAGATTCTCACGTGAAATCGATTCACAGGGAAACGTCTTCATTCAAGGCACAGAGGAGCCGGACACAGAGCGGGAACCGGACGATTCGTAAAAACCTCCATCCTGCAGGAAAAACGCTCTCCTGCTGCACGCTGAATTAGCCACGATCTGCAGCTCGGGGGAAGTGGACGTTCTTTACACTCAGGGTTACGTGACAGCTGTATCCAGACAAAACCTTTTCAGTTTCTTGAAATCATTTCTCTAACTAAAGTCAGAGCTGTGGTCACTATAGTGACCGCTTAATTGATTCTGATTGGTTAAAATTTGCTTTTGAATTCTCCATTCTGATTGGTCAGGATTTGCTTTTGAATTCTCGATTCTGATTGGTTAAATTTTTTTTTAAATATTTCAAGTTACACTATCGGGAAAAAAATGGTTTAAAGTGAAGGCAGAAGTCCACACATGTAGAAGAAATAAAGTTAGAGCCACAATTTTCTACTTCCTGTATATATAGCTACTAAGTGCTCGCTAGATTTAACTTCTTTAATGTATTAATGACTAAACAAAAAACCTTCACTTGCTGCTAAATCAGCTATTCATTATCATACATAAACATCTAGCATGCTACCACCATCAAATGCTAATATTTCTAAATAATAAAGCTTCCTGGTACTAGAACCAGAGCTAGCTAAACACTGACTCTCTTATTAGCAAGCAAGATTGGGAATTACAGCAGCTACAAGAGACAATGCTAATCTGATTGGCCAGTCACAATGGTGATAAAACATGCTGGATTGCGCTTGAGGGGGTATTTATTGAGTGTGTTTGGAGAGAGGATGATGTTTTGTTGTGTTGTTTATTTACTATAAAGATTTCTGTGTTGATGTTTGTTGGGTTTTTTTTTTCAGAGCGGCAAAGATAATGAGCAGAGAAGGACAGGACATTTGTTTACCACAAACCATCTGACCGCAGCTCACTGTATCCTGTGAGCACATCCCTTTGTGTGTGTGTCTGTAAATGTACTATCATGTCAGCATCATCAGATACACTGTATTGCCAAAAGTATTCGCTCACCCATCCAAATAATCAGAATCAGGTGTTCCAATCACTTCCATGGCCACAGGTGTATAAAATCAAGCACCTAGGCATACAGACTGTTTTTACAAACATTTGTGAAAGAATGGGTCGCTCTCAGGAGCTCAGTGAATTCCAGCGTGGAACTGTGATAGGATGCCACCTGTGCAACAAATCCAGTCGTGAAATTTCCTCGCTCCTAAATATTCCACAGTCAACTGTCAGCTGTATTATAAGAACGTGGAAGTGTTTGGGAACGACAGCAACTCAGCCACGAAGTGGTAGGCCACGTAAACTGACGGAGCGGGGTCAGCGGATGCTGAGGCACATAGTGCGAAGAGGTCGCCAACTTTCTGCAGAGTCAATCGCTACAGACCTCCAAACTTCATGTGGCCTTCAGATTAGCTCAAGAACAGTGCGCAGAGAGCTTCGTGGAATGGGTTTCCATGGCCGAGCAGCTGCATCCAAGCCATACATCACCAAGTGCAATGCAAAGCGTCGGATGCAGTGGTGTAAAGCACGCCGCCACTGGACTCTAGAGCAGTGGAGACGCGTTCTCTGGAGTGACGAATCGCGCTTGTCCATCTGGCAATCTGATGGACGAGTCTGGGTTTGGCGGTTGCCAGGAGAACGGTACTTGTCTGACTGCATTGTGCCAAGTGTAAAGTTTGGTGGAGGGGGGATTATGGTGTGGGGTTGTTTTTCAGGAGCTGGGCTTGGCCCCTTAGTTCCAGTGAAAGGAACTCTGAATGCTTCAGCATACCAAGACATTTTGGACAATTCCATGCTCCCAACTTTGTGGGAACAGTTTGGAGCTGGCCCCTTCCTCTTCCAACATGACTGTGCACCAGTGTACAAAGCAAGGTCCATAAAGACATGGATGACAGAGTCTGGTGTGGAGGAACTTGACTGGCCTGCACAGAGTCCTGACCTCAACCCGATAGAACACCTTTGGGATGAATTAGAGCAGAGACTGAGAGCCAGGCCTTCTCGTCCAACATCAGTGTGTGACCTCACAAATGCGCTTCTGGAAGAATGGTCAAAAATTCCCATAAACACACTCCTAAACCTTGTGGACAGCCTTCCCAGAAGAGTTGAAGCTGTTATAGCTGCAAAGGGTGGACCGACGTCATATTGAACCCTATGGATTAGGAATGGGATGTCACTTAAGTTCATATGCGAGTCAAGGCAGGTGAGCGAATACTTTTGGCAATATAGTGTATCTTAAACCCAAAATCACATGGACATTAGCAGGGTTGTGTTTTTTTTCCAAGTTTTTCTTTCTCCTCAAAAAGAACATGTGTATAGAATTAGAAATTAAATAATTCGTCATGTTCTAGAGAAGATTTAAGTGATTTTTTTTTCTTTTAATGAATTGATTGAAGAGCAACTAGCCAATCAGGAGTAAGAAACTGTATAAAGCTAGAGAACTGATTAGCCTTGACTGATCTAGCCTTCATCATACGTGTCTCTAAACAGTGAGACACTTGAACGGTTTCCATAGTAACCTCGTCGTCTGACCGACTGACCACCGACGTACCCCAGAGTAACCTGTGTATCATCTGATCAAACAGTGCGTTGTTCAAGAAAGAAAATCATACATCACATATGTTTTATTTTAGAATTAAAAAAAAAAAAATTGTAGATGTTTATTTTAGAATTTTAACAAAAAAAAATTATAGATGTTTTATTTTCTATTCTTTTTTTTTAAATTGTAGATGTTTATTTTAGAATATTGTTAAAAAAGTATATATTTTTTATTTTAGAATTTTGTTCAAAATCATAGA